>NC_051156.1:215215350-215297939 GCF_013339745.2 Dermacentor silvarum | reverse complement strand
AAGACACAAAGGATAGTAAAATTAGAACCGTAAATCTAATCCAGAATTAAGGCGGAGTGTTTTTCCAAAGTTTGTTAAGGTAATAAATTGAGAAGAAATTAACAAAAAGTTCTATGGTTCTCTTCCCTACACATACGACAAATCGGTGAAGGTACCAGACCAGTCCTGTGTAAATAATTTTTAAAAGTGTGTGACAGCGTAGCTTACTAATAGCTACTTGATTTATTCTCGTTGACACATATTACTTTTCCAGGAATACAATAGGCGTTAAAAAATGCGAGGATCTGTTATACATTGTTCGGAGAATTCCGCAGCATCACTGGACTCCGAATCTTGCAGCTATGGTTAAAGTTGATGTAGTGGGAATTTGAACGGCTTCGCCAACTATCGACGCCTTCACAATGAATGTGCCGTTTTATTTAGAACTATGGCTGTATGCCCTGGTACCCCCGACCAAATGGACATTAGTTAAGTTTCGAGGTGCTAATGATTTTAATACTCGCACAACATGAGTCATTTTGTGCTATGAGCGAAGTACACAAGGACAAAGAATCAGTTACAATGACTACAGAACCTATTGATGGGCTTGATTTACGAAGGGCCAGAACGCCAAAAGTTATGCAAAAGAGATGGTTACAAAGTCTGGAAGCTGAAGAGAAAATGACGCAAAATAGTGGACCATTGGCACTCTGAAAGGCACCGTCTTCTTCGTCGTCTTTGCTACAGTTGTGTCTTCTCTTCCAACTTCAGTAGCCTTGTGGCAATAGTATCAGCAAATTCTATAAACCAAAGGTGAGGAGCACTTACGAAAAAAAAAAAACATTTTCTTGTGAATTCAACTCCAAAATGGTCTTGTTTCGATGAATTCCAAGTAATAACAATACGTTAATATCTGTCGCTCTTGAGTGTGTGCTGCCAGAAGAAAAATATGCTTGCCTCAAATGCTAGATCAAAATGTGCTTTGTTATCTTGCAGTTGTCGGGATCTGAGTTGCTATCATGAGCCAGGAGGTCTGCATAATGCCGGGTGAATGCCGGTATAAATCATATTTGCTCCAGACTTGCGTCCTGTAGAAATCTTTCTTTCAGTGTCCAACCTACAGAGACGCCTGCCGTGATGGTCTGGTTGAGCTCTGTGATTGCATGTGAAACTTGTAATCACCTAAGAAAGCAGAACGTTGGTATCCCGTCTTATAAAAGCAATACTCATACAGTGCCATCATGCGATCCAACTGTTGCCTCAGTGTTCACACGCCCAGTGCCTTCCAGACTGAAATGCTCAAGCAGCCACCGAAGTTTAATTTCGGAGCCACAGTATAACTCGAATTGTGTAAGATTTACAATGTTAAGTGCAAACATGTAAAAAGGGAGTCACCTGATTGTGCAACATGCTATGATTTGTAACACCCTCGGGTGACAACGAGCTCGCTAGCAGCCGACGTAGATCCACGATCCAGATTGAACCGCCTTGTGGTAACGAGTTTAGGAATGGCGAGAGCTACCGTTGCGACAGATGTTATGACTGAGCCATAAGTCAAAAAAAAAAAAAATTGAGCTGCCTCAGGCGGAGTGATACATGTGTAGAACTCCTTCTGCCTAGAATTCCAAGTGAAGTTCCGCTGTGGTATTATGTATACACGCGGCACAGATGGAAGTGATACACCAAATAGATAATTCAGACATAAATACACAGTTTGAAAACACGCAGTGCTTCACACGCGAACACTATACCCTGTGCGCACTGGGCTAACACTAACGGTAGCTTTCGCAACATTGCGCGCAGTTGGCAAATCTGAATACAGACGACTGAAATGCGAACGCAGCAACACTCTAGCCTAAATTATGATGGATCGACTCCAGCCGACCTTTCCCTGCATACCGAATACACGTCGTTCCATGTCAGGCGTTATGCAGCAGCAGAAAATGGCCCCAGCTTTCCCTTATATTTCGAGCTGATATTCGCAGCTCTCGATAAGCAAGCGGAGGCTTTTCTCGATAAATCAAGCGGCTGCTTTTCAGTGCTTGGTGCGTGTGAGCGTACCCTGCGCAACCTGGTTGAATGTCCATAGATTATTAAATACACGAACGCTTAAAGGAAGAATAAACACTGTAGGGAAGGTGAGAAGTCTCTTCTGAAGAATGGTTTCAGCGGCACCGAAAAATCTATTGCTGAAAACTTTCAGTCGAAATTTTCTCCTAAGTGAGACAGCGGATACAGTGCTTTCCACGGAAGACATCCGGGTGTTCACTTACACCTGTCCAGGGACATCTGCACTTATTGATTGTCCAGGAACGATTGTTCTGCATGTTTCCAACTTTAGAACTAGTGTAACTGCATTCTTTCTAATTGTTCCTCTCTGTTACAAGCATTGTTATGATCACAATAATCATGCCAGAAAGCAGGTGTAGCCGCTGCCAGCTACATGCACCAACGTATTTTCAAGTACAGATTTAAAGATAATAAACCTTTTTATGTATGTTCAGGTTTGCCCCTGCGGACCATATACTGGGTGCCGACTATAGCCAAGAATATGCGGTATATTATCTGTGTGTAAAGAACACCGTGGTTGGAGAGTTTCTCGAGGTTGAGTCGTTTTCCTCCGAAAAGGGCTCGTATATGACACGGCCTAACTGTATATATGGCCTAACTGTTCTTTTTGCCACCGGCTCGTGTGCTTGTGTTAATTTTTCTTATTCTCATTATTGTTCTGCTTGGAGAAACATATACACATTACAGAAATACAATGAGGAGAAGAACTAACGTAATAAGAGATCAGACTAAAACAAGGAATAAACTACTGCGCATTAGAATCAGTCAAAAATTCATCGCAGCTCAATTAAAGCGCACGTATAGTCACACGTATAGCGACAATGCGTTTTTATTTCATAGTTCCTTTGACATGCATCCCCGCAAGTCCATGCAACCTAATACTTTTGTCGTGCTTTCTGCATGTACTTGTATAGAACAGAATCAGCAGCGCTTCTAGGGTCATCCATTTTTTTCCCCGAAGACTGCGTGCACTGGCGTAAATGAACGAAGGAACAACTACGATAACGCTCAGCCTGCTCTTAAGGCTTGATTGCCGCCAGTGTTCGCTCGCCTTGGCTTCGTCGTCATCTGCCCCGTCATCAAATTAGCAACCCAGCGCAGGCTGTGCCGACGGCTGGCAACTCGGGTCGAGATTACGTGCGCTCGCTACGAACGGTTGTGCAAGAGTTACAGAAAGTAGCGATCATGGTTAGTTTATGCTGAAAAATGAAGCCTTGAAACGGGGGGCCTGTTAAATGTTGTGTGACTCAAGACAGAAGAATTTATTTTGTTTAATTATTATTTTTCAGCTGGCGGATAGTGCTCCGAATGATGGTGTTGTCGTCTACTGTGCCTTACTTTGGCGTGTAAGTTCGGTTGCTTTAGGCACTTGCATGTATGCATCACTGGGAGGGGCCTTCGTCCTCCAATAGACGTAATAATAGGCTGGTCATGATGAATGTATCGCAATTGCCATGTAAGAAGAGCGATACGTGAAGCAGTGCCATGTTTCAGCATGGCGACTGAGGGAAGCAGGGTTAAAGGAGCCATGGAAATTTGTTTAACAGGAATGCGAAAAACGCTGAGCATGTAGGAGCCATATGGAAGGAGAAGCGATCTTTCGAACTATGTTTTTTTGAATACCTTATTGAAGGGGGGGGGGGGGGGGGGTGTTTTCATGCGTAACGCTCAGTTCGGGTATTACTTTGAGTATTTTATGATAAGTATGCGGATAATTTTGTATATTCAACCAGCGTTACAGCACCCTTTACCGTCTTGTTATGTCACAAGCAATATGCCTGTAAAAACCCGTAAATTGTGGATAGTTAGTGTAGGGCTCGATGGAGCAATAGGTTTGGAATACGTCATGAGGTCTTTCACAGAACTAATTGTTACATTGTAAAAACTATTCAAAACAGCATTTCGATGCCCTCACCGACAGCTCGTCGACGATAAACATAAATAGAAGTCTTCGCTTTTGTGGTTTATCAGATGTCCGTTAGGTCTGAAACCCCGATTCCTCCATTTAAGCTTTGTTCCCCTGTTCCAGCGCATCTCCAGCATGACGTACGACTACGGTTAAACGAAATATAAATGAAAAACATCATTACATCTGACAATTCTTAAATTATGCTTTTTTCCAAATCAATATTTAGGCCGCAGGTGAAGATAGCAGTTGCTGCGTTATAGGCTGCACGTATTTTAGGCTGGAAGACACGTTTTAATATTCCTGCCTGGGGATTAATCAACTCTGAGCTCAACACTTTTACTGCGACTGATGTCAAAAGTGAAATAACACAGTCCCTGCTACGAGATTTGAGTGATTTCATTTTCTTTGCAGATCTGCAGTGTTGATATATAGGGCACTTGGGGGCTATGCATCCTGCGAGCTACTGAGTAAACTACGTAGTGCTATCGCTGCATCGTCCCTATTGGCATTGACGTTGTCAATGTTTGCGACATTGTTTTTCACCAACCACCTAAACCTCGATGCATCCTCTATTATGGGTATGTCCCATGTTCGACGGTTATCATAATCATGGCCATGTACGCCCTTTTTGTGCCGCCGACGCTGTTTTCACGAGCCTGACAACGGATCATT
Organism: Dermacentor silvarum; assembly: GCF_013339745.2. Taxonomy (NCBI): domain Eukaryota; kingdom Metazoa; phylum Arthropoda; class Arachnida; order Ixodida; family Ixodidae; genus Dermacentor; species Dermacentor silvarum. Next base: position 215,293,309 of record NC_051156.1, on the reverse strand, counting down.
GCACACAAACACCCTGTCGTCATGTAAAGAACAATTCCTATTCTTATGTGATGCCATATAATGTAATGCTCGTCCGCTACAAGCAATGTTCGTTCTTTCCTCCGAAATACATGCACAGCCGCCTCTGCTATCAGAGTCTGTGTGGAGCGTAATTCCTTGAGCAGTACTGTTGTTGCGTGGTAGCTCAGAAATATGTGTAGTATATCTGAGCGACCGCTCAACAACATTGCGCGGTAGCTGGCATTCCAAATGTACATGGCTTCACTGGCAAGGGCTCAAATACCAGTGGAGGCCGTTGCATGAGACACGGAGAGAAATGAACTTTTATTTTCCGAAATGGTAATCCGAATCAGAGCCTGGTTCACGGTAGGGTTGGGAGGATTGCTTATTCCAGGAACCCTCTGGCTTGGGCTGCCGCTTTGGCTCGGGCTACGAGACGGCGCTGGTCGTCCAGGCCTTCAGAGGAAGGCTTGCAACCTTTCATATTAGGGTTGGTATAGATGTGTGTTGAGTTAGGGCGCTCTCCTTGTGCTTCTATGTGCCCTTGTTTGGAGTGGTCTTGTGGAGTGTGGTCTGGGGATTTGTCACGCAAGGAGAAAACCTGGACGATGTTTCGCAGGTTGTCTAGGACGTCACAGTGAGGGTAAGTGTACGAGTTCTGCGTAGGATAGTCCCATGATTATTTCGCATGCATTGGCATTTGTCTGTATGTGGCTGAGGATTACTCCTTCCTCTTTGCTCAGGTTCTTGTGGGGTTAAGAGTACGTTCTTCTGCTGAGTCGGTGGGGTTGCAGAAGCTCCGAGCAATTTAGGGCGGTGTCATCAACGTTGGGGGCCCGCCTGGTGTGGGATGGCAGAAAAGCCCGGCTGGTATGCTCGCGGGCAGCGGCGTGTGCTGCTTCGTTTCCTGCCATGCCCTGATGGCCGGAAACCCAGTTGTCAAGGAATTTTTCTTTTTCTGCACACTATGGATATGGCGAGGCTGGGGACGACGAGATGGCTTAACGACAACAGAAATTATCATTGTGTATCGTCGATAACGACAAAGGTCGTCGTGAGCGTGACGGAATGGATGGACGGACGGGACGCGGAAGGACGGACAAAGCAAACCCAACTGCTGTTGCCGTAAACCTATATTGATTTCTTGTATGTTGTCCCAGTGCTATTGAATGTGTGCTTGTAGGGATTAGCCCAGGGCTGACGGCGAAGCGTTTCGCTTAGCTTATACGCAGCTTCTATGATTGCACCTTGAGCATACGAGTGGGAAGGGTATATCGTTCGAGATGGCCACACGCGCAGTAATTTGGCGACGCTCCGAAGGTCAGCTCATGCACGGCGCCGTCGTCAGACGTAAACAATCCGGAATCCAGTTAAGCCGAGCGGATATGACGCCCATGCAGTACCAAGGCTCGCAAGATTGGAGACCTATACTGATGGCGGCGAAATCCACGGGCATAAATTCGATACGACAGGACAAATCTCCAACTAACGGAAGCATGTGTGGCAGTCTAAAATAAAGAGAAAAGTGACCAGCTAAGAGATTTCCTGCCCGGGAGTAATGAAGGAGAAAAAAGTGACATCAAACAATGCGCGATGGATAAGCTAGTGGCCTTAACCCGGAGCCCTTCTATAGAGAACAAAATATGCCTGCATTCCCTTAAGGCGCTGATTGCTTGGCCTGATACGCCTTACATTTGTGCTAATTTCTGTAATTCAATGGGCCTACGCAAAGTATGAATGGTTGCTCCATACGGAATTTGACTGTCACGTTTAATAAAGGTAATGTAGGGATAAATACAGTATCGCATGAGAGGCTTGGAAACAAGGAGCTTCCTAAAGCTCAATATCTTTATATACAGTTAGAAGAGCTATAGCAACAAAAGATATCTGAATAAAGAAAGATCAATTTATCGAAGGATAGGTAAAAAAAAACAAGAAATGGTACAGGCACGCATAAGACAGAATTTCACGGGAAGATGGAGATTCGAAGTAACCAACAGTAGTCTAACAAGGAATGTTACATGAGCCAACGTTTCGACAAAGGAAATTTTTTTCGTCAGGGCCCCTGACTGAAGACAAAGTACCCTTGTGGATACTTTGGCGGCTCCTACAACACATCTTGTTCGACCACTGTTGATCGCTATAGGATATATAGCCACACATATTCAAGCTGTAGGTAGAGGAAAGAAATGAGTTAACCAAGTTCACCCACAAACACGCTAATGTCAATACATCGAAGCTGGATTACACGTAAAACGAAAAGAAAAAAAAGAAGAAAAGGTCCGCACAGCGCGGCACGTTGATCATTTGTAGACCTCTATATTCTCTTTCTGGATCAATGTTCGCTCTGTCCTACCTTGCTATATTTTCCATAATTTTTCCCTTCACTGTCCGCGTATAGGGTAGAAAGTCTGACGCTCCTCCCGTCAACAGTTTTATCTCCGAACAATGTGTAATGCCCTCCTTAAAATGACTGGAGGGTGCCACGGTCCTCGAATAGTCACTAGGGATATGGGTAGGTAAAGGTCAGCCTAATCAGTTCTGTCGACTGGCTCAAATAAATCGAGTCGACGGTGATGGTTCCAATCTCGACTGCGTCAGCACGTTATTCCGGGAATGCTGCTTGGATGACTCGACGGTTCTGAACGCTATATAACTCTCGTCCGCATGCAACCTGCTGTTGAAGAAGCCATCAATTCCCAGGTTGATTTCGCAGGTCTCCCTTAGTTTACTGTCAGTGTCAATGAGTTGGCATATATTTTATCTGCAAAGTCTTGACTCAGAACGATGAAACAATCGAATTACAGCCGCAAACGCACTCGGAAGTGATAGTATTCGAGCATGGGTTTCCGCGCTAGGCACGTGGTTTAAATTTTATAGGTGCGTTAGAGAGCTCATGCAGCAATATTCAAGCTGCATTTGTGCAATCCAGCCTTGGTTAAGTGCCTAGCCCAAAATAAACGCGTAATATTTCATCTGTCGAGGAATGCGTTGTCTGTTCAGATACTCTTGCTTCCCAGGCGAACATAAGCTATCACTTACGTGATAAGTTTGTAATGTAGACGGCGTTATGAATTTTCACAAATAGGATGCAAGATTGGTTCTTCTGAGAGCACAAAATATAAGCTACAAAAATAATTTGCATGCAAGCTACGTACCAATTCATGATTTTCTAGATAATTCTGAATTTACATTAAATTTCTTCGGCAGTCGCTTTTGTTTGTTGTTACTTTGTTCGTTTCAACCACGAACACCGAATGTGACTACCCGGACGGCCGTCAACTGCGGCGTTGTCCATCTGGCGCTTTCTATTCTCGACCGCTGCCTTGAATAAATGTTCCATTGTGTTTGAAACCTTTATTGCTTTTTAGTGAAAAATGTAAATCCACCTTCCAAGACCACGACGCCAGGGTGATTTAAACGCTCGTGTTGATCCTGGCTTCTTTTACACAGACGTATGCAAATCACGAGTCTCTTGTTGATATAAGCTCTCACCAAGTACCCTTAGCACATTATAATTAAAGCAACACGCAACGCGATTTATTTAGCAGCGGGAAAAAGGCGACCTTCAGATGAGTTGACGACGCCATACTCCTGACTTATGAAACACCGACGAGGCCCGCCAGATCTCAAATAGCACGCGTAAGCCAGTGGGAGCGATTACGGTAATCTCTCAATGAAATTATTCGTTCATCTTCTCGTCATAATGTCCCAACGAAGTGGAGCAGGCAACGGCGGCGCACCACACTATAAGTCCAGACAATCCCGCTGAGAACGCGAGGAATTTTTTGTGCGCGATTGGAGAACACTTGATGCGAGCGTACATCAAGCTAACACACCGCTCATAACGGCACTCATAAAGCAGCTCATCCAGAGGCCCGTGCAAGCATCGCCACGACTGCTCGCTTTCGGGATAACGCCACTACGGGATGCCGGCAGCTGCCGTACTAATAACCCTGTTAGCAAGAAGGGAGTCTGCCGCACAAATAATGGCGCGGCATTGCTTAAGACGTGGTTGGGAATGGGCAAAACGCTCATAGCGGCAGTTTAGGATGCGGGGATTCTCGTGCCGAAAAAACCTATTACAGAACCGGCCTTTGCACATCGTATTCAAGTCGTGCGCAAAGATATTGGAACCGGAAAGTTTTCAGGGTTAGTTAAGTTAGTTAAATACGTAAGGTTTGGCAGGCAGCAGGTATTCTCGAACAGGACGACAAGGCTTTGGGGGGAACTTCATGAGCTTTCGCTCGATAGACGAGTCTTAAAGCGCTCTGTTATAATTTCGCGAGCTTCATCGATGGAATAACAGCAAAAATTACCTGTCATGATTAGCGCGAAACTTGCAGTTGTATTCCGTCGGAAGAAATGTGATCCCGCGCTTCATTCACACGATGTCCAGTCATTGTTTTCTTGGTTTGTTTGATTTTATTTCGCATCTGAGTTACCAGTGCTGTTTCACAGCACTATCCCTGTAAAGACTCATCCCCTCTACTCCGTCCTATACAGCATTTTATGCCAGTATTTGCTTCATTTTGTTCGAATATATTGCGATGCATTCTTTTCGGTCCCATTAAGCTTAACGTTTGAGTATTACCAACATACATACATACGATGCCTGCATACATACGAGTATATGTATGCAGGCAAACAAACAATCTTCAACTTCTTGTCGTACATCAGACATGCTACTAATATTTATTTCAATAATACTATTTCAACAATTTATGTCATTACCGTAATCTTGCCAATGGAACAAACCAAGTGCCATTACCGAATGAATTAGCTCAACAACAAGCGCGAGGTCGCGCAGCTCGGGCAGGGCAAAAATATCTCATAGCTTCAAAAGAAATTTAAAAAATAATCATATTTGATGAAGTACGTATTCCTAGAAAGGGCTGCGAACCAGAAAAATAAAGCAGAAAGCAGGAAATAGAAAGCCAAACTGCAACGACCTGATAGTTACTCACACGCAACACAATACCTACGCGGCAAGCAGTTGCGCTTACATGTGGATGCAAGTAATGGATGCCGGAAATGGAACTGAGAAGTGCGGCCACTGGTAATTTATATACCCGAAACGAGAGAGAGAAAAAGGCTTCACAGAATGCTCTGGTGCCGAACAAAAATACTAGTTCTTGGCATTTTGCCAGCCTGACACCGGAAGCAACATAGACCGGAAGCACCTCTTCTGTGCAGCTGAAACTGTAATGAAAGAAACTACAATTCCCACACGTGGATGTGGTGATTGTGCTTGTTTCTCTGTTTTCATAGTTAATTTGTTTTCGGAACAAGAGAAATGTGTTTACTGCCTAGAAAAACATTCTTTATGGCTGCTCTGAAGACAAAAAAAAGGATGTACTACGCAAAGATGTACACAAGTCAGTAGCGGTTAGCACCTGCAACTCTAGAGCTTTACTTTCCTGTCTTTTCTTTCGACTTTATTGTATTTTGAGCTGTTCTTTATTTGTTCAATATGAACGAACTCGTCTGCAACAGGGTACTTCTGCCTTAAGTATTTAATATAATGACCATTGGGACAATTAGGAGTCATTCTGATGCATATACTATATTTTATATTCTGATTTTTCATAGGGGGGCTGGCCTCCAACCTGTATTACCTCTTAGATGTTACTCTGGGTACGCATTGTAAAGCATGCGCATTCATTAAAACACACGTTAAGCGCAGGACGTTTGTGCACAAGCGGTAATGATCAAAGATATTGGAGAGTAATAGTATGGTGTGTGCAAATACGGTTACGCATGCTATACCATAGCATGTCGAAAATGCGCATGCGATGCGCGCTATATGAAGAGTATGTTATGAAAACAGAGCAAGCGTTGAGGTCACGTTAGTATGGTATATATAGCTAGCGTATTTCTCAACGCGCTCTTATATCGAAGTTAAGCACATTACACGTTATGACATCCGCCGTGGCTACTAAGTAGCCTTGGAGTTACGCTGCTAAGCCCGAGGTAGCGGCATCAAATCCCGGCCGCAGCGGCCGCATTCCGATGGGGCGAAATGTAAAAACGCCCGTGTTCCGTGCATTGGGTAGACGGTAAAGATCCCCAGATAATCAAAATTAATCTGGAGTTGCCCCAATACGCAGGCCATTGAGCCTCATAATTAGATCGGGGTAAAACCCCGGAATCAAGTTTTCAAAATTGACACTTTTCGATGACTTACATTTCGAAGGTAGCGCGACGTCGGTGCCCAAAGAGAGAGAAATCGTGTATAGAATGGCAGGAAGGTTAAGCAGAGGAAGTTCGCTACCTTGAGCATGGAGAAAGGATAGAACGAGAAAGATTTAAGAACACAAACGGATGGGAAAAGCGAGCGCAGTCTAGCGGCACCCACTTAGTCCCATAGACCTAAACACGTTTGGTGTCGGCTAAGGAGGTTCGAAAAAACAAAACACCAGCCCTTCCCCTGTCGAGAAAATGAGGGTAAGCGAAGCTTGTCATGTGTTTAAATGACCTGCATGGGGATTTTATTTCTTTCTCTCTATCTCTCTCTCTTTCTTTGTCTCTGTCTCTTTCTCTCTCGCTATCTATCTCTCTATATATCATTTTTCTCTCGTTCTTTCTCTCCCTCTCTCTATTTCTGTCTTCCATTCTCGTTCTCTCTTTCTCTGACCTTCGTGGTGAGTTCCTTTCTTTCTTTCTCTCTTTCTTTCTCTCTCATTATCTTTCTTTCCTTCTCTCTCTCTTTCTCTATCTGACCTTCGTGGTGACTTTCTTTCTCTGTCTCCTTATTTCTTTCTCTCTCTTTCGCACTCTCTCTTTCTTCCTTTATCTCTCTACTTCTTTCTCTTTCTTTTTTCTCCCTGGTATGTGCCATTGAGCTTGGACCTTTTCTGCACGATCGCCAGGATCGGCCCACTTTTAGCGTGGCACCCCCGCCGCCACCACCACCACCGCCGGATGTGGTGGTGGTGGTGGCAAATCAACGGCTCGCCGTTTTCGCATGCGTTCGATATCTCGAGTTAGCTCGGCGTTGTGGTTAGCAGCATTCGCCCGCCATTGGCGCTTGCGTTCCACTAGAAACACAAATATGTAACCAATAATTGAGACACGCTTCAATACTGCGTCGGGATGAATTCACTGCTAAACACCGGGGCCGCACGTTTCAGATTCGTGCTTAAGTTTGGGTGGAATCCGAATAAATTGGGCAATCTTTTTGTTGATTGCGAGCGTAAAGTTGCGCGTCAGTGCTCGAGTACGTGCGTCCTTCACTGTTTCCTACGTGATAGTTGAGCGGTTCATTCATAATAATAATGACCGCATTTTAGAGAGACGTGCCACAAAGATGAGAGTGCGATTCGCTATTCGCGCCCCCGTAAAAATGAACGTACCCGCCAAATCTTTCTGCATTGGTTAAGGCAGGGCAATAAAGTTGCATTCGATAAATTACTCATAGTGCTGACCAATCGTACCTCGTGCATACAGATACACTACTCGTAATTCAAAAACAAATATTTTTTTTCCTGCGTTTTCTCATGGCGTGCCTGTGTTATCGTGCCCACTGAATGAGCGGTAGGAGCACGTCGCAAGTGAAATCTTTCAGTGCAGGAATATTTAGCCACTTCACTACTAGAAAGAGAGTGACACCCGGTCAAAACGCTTTTCAAAAGGTGGCTAGGTCTGGCTTGTTGCTCACTAAGCACGCACCTCCAGACCAAGGGGACGACGCGTGAAACGACCGCTTACTTATTAATGAAACGATGGGTGGGTCCAGCGAATCCAAGTTCCGAAGACTGGTTCTAACGAAGTACGTAGTTTAAAAGAAATTAAATCGATACTTTCAGTCACGCCTCTCAATAAAATTCTGAACACAACAACGACAGAATTAAGCTGTCAGTCTGGAAGGGACATTCGTACTGCGGAAATATGCATCCACATCTAGACATCATAGCAGGGAGCTTCAAAAGCGTCATTTTACTGGTGTGGTTCCAAAGTGTGTGTCCTCAGAATACTGTCTATTTGCTTTATAGGGAACCTGCCTCACAATCAGAACTGGTTTTGGCACGTAAAACCCCAGAAAGGAGAAGAAGAAATATCGTGCGAGGTACAAGTGTAAACACTGACGGCACGTACAGTGCAATGACCTTTCTGAGAGACAGCGCCCTGGTGTCGCCCGGTCATCGCCCCCGTTTCGTGTCGGCGCTCTCGTCGTTTCTGGTATGGGACGTTAACGCGGTGATGAAATCTATGGCAACGGCCAAGCGGGGCGTGGCTGTGGGGTTACTGGCCTCAGCGAACACTGATGCTAGACAACTGTCTTCTTTCTTTCTTTCTTTCTTTCTTTCTTTCTTTCTTTCTTTCTTTCTTTCTTTCTTTCTTTCTTTCTTTCTTTCTTTCTTTCTTTCTTTCTTTGTGTGTGCTTACATTTCGATTTGAGACACTGATTATTACTGTGGCAGACTGATCCAACACTGCTTTAGACTAAGGTAAAGCGAAAGAAATTCGGCTTCGACTCTTATAGCCTCTCTCCACGGTGGCTCAGTTGGTATGGCGTTCCGCCGCTGAGCCCGAGGTCGAGAGTTCGATTCTTGGCAACCGCACACCGACGTTGGTGAACTGCAAATGCGAACACGTACGTAGGTGTAGGCGCGCGTTACAGAATCCAGGGTCGTCGAAACTCGTCCAGAGCCTCCAGCTACGACGAGTCTGGGAATCCACTGTGTAATTTCGGAATTTCAAAGTTTACGACTTGATTGCATTTTTACAGCCGCTTTAATCTGACACCTATTTATTGAAAAGCCAGTGCCATCAAGTTCCTCTGAATGAAAAGGTGTGTATGGAAAGATCGCTCTATTGGAGTACGGTGTAGTCATATTAGCATAGGTGTCTCGTATAAGTTATAAATGTAGCATGGCGTTGGCATCTTTATGAACGCCTTGTCAGAACAAACGTTGTCTTCTTCTACCGGATCAGCCGTTGGCCCAGATGACATTACTGAACTTTAGAAAGGCAGATTGTTTTTTTTTTTTTTTTTTTTACCACAGCGTGCTCATGGCGCATAAAGCTAAAGGTAAGCTGTCTCATGCATTACCGAAAAAATATAGGCCCACTGGAGCTGATGTAGATCAAATTATATTTGACTTCATCGTGTTTCAGCATGCTCGACGTTTATTGAAACACATATCATTCATATTGGAAATATAATTGCGTGCTCCGCAATACATGTCCTTCAGTGGCCTGCCGTTCGTTCTGTACGAGTGTGTCAAAGGCCCGTTTCTAAGGAAATCGGTGGCCATCATATGTGATGAGCAGAGGTGGAAAGGCGCGTATCACTTTCTGAGCTGAGGCGAACGTCCTAGCTGGACTGCGAGTTCGTTAAGCAATCCGTATAAGTTCTGCTTGGAGAGTAGAAAGTACCTTTCTTATCTCTTAATTTTCCTTCAATTATAATTTTTTGTCGAAGGAATAATTACGTTCTTTTTTATTTTTTATGTCCTGCTCTCGAAAACGTCACATCAGTGAGCGTATACGTTGCTGCAATAGGTAAACACGTAGTATAGGGCAACGTTGGACAGGGCTAAGTGTAGTTCTAATGGTAAGAGTGAGAAATAAAGCGGAAGTGAACGAAAAAAATAAGAAATTTAATGGAACGAACGTGCGGTTTGCTACTCTACACTAGAAGTAAGGAAAAGAGGGAATGGAAGAGGCAAAATAGGGAAAGAAGTAATTCTGTGCGCACGCAAGAGGATACACAGGGAGACTATAAAAGGTCGTTCAGCTTCAAATAGAAAGTTCAGACGTAAAACTAAAGAAAGTGTGCAGCTTTCACTAGTGGTGGTAGGCTGGAGCAAACAGCGGAGCTGGTGATCAACCTAGCTTCTTCCAGGTTTTACTAGGTTTGGCTAAGTTTTGTTAGGAAATGCTAAGCCCTGCTAGGCACGGTATTTCGAATAGGCTCGCCGATGACGATCAGATTCTCGCTTGGCCGCGCGGCGTGCTTCAAGATGAGCGGCTTCTTCTTCGGGTTTCCGGATCTTCTTTGGTCCGTCCCATGTCAAGGCTACATGTACTCGCCGCAGAGTCAACGAGAGTTGTGCCGCCGTCGCAGCGGCTCCTAGCTTTTATCTCCCGGTGACGTCACGACTAAGCTGCGCCTCCACATTTGCGGGGCGTGGCTGGTCGAAACCTGCCGAGCTGCTGCCGACGCCGCCCGCGTTTCCCCGGCGCGAACGCGGGAATTGGGGAACGCGGGAGGCGTCGGCAGCTGCTCTGCGCGTTGCCTCGTTGGTGCTGCTACAATGTGTTTCTCTCTCTATCTCGCTCTCATTTTCTCTTTCCCTTTCCCAAGCATAGCGCGCTCCGCGCGCATGCTCTCCTTCCCTCTCCTTAACGTCCCATGTCAAGGCAACATGTGCACGGCACGGAGAGGAGGCGAAGCACACGCCGCTCCGCGAGGTGGTTGCTAGGCAACCCAGGTGACTCATCGCTCAGCGATGTTTTGGGGCAGCAGGCGGCACTTTTTACGGTTAGCTAAAACAGCTTCGCTGTTTAAAAAATTACCACTCTCCATGACTATTTCATTGTCCAAGTTCAATGACTGCGAACACCCCTTATATGCGTCGGGCTCATCATTACGCTTATAGAATCTAGGTGATGTTAAGAAACCATGCGGTCGCCTTCTTGGAAGTCAGTCAGCAAAGGGTCATCGCCATGACATATCATCGCCGCCATGTTGCTGTCGTGTCGCCGTCGTTGTCGTGGTCGCCGTTGTCTCCGGATGCGGCATCGGATGCATAACTACATAATTATACAAGACTCCGTTCAGTTCTTGCAAGCACTGCGGCTGTCATAGACGAGCGCATCGAGAAGAAATGGTCGACCAACCCACGGATACGGAGCCAGAGTAGGCTGAGCAAAGAAAGCATCGCTTTAAAAATAAGCAAAGAAATAAAATATTGAGACTACCATAATAACACCATGTGTCACATTATAAGAACGTACACTGAACATGCCGGAACACCTTCATCTGGAAGGCATCTTGGCACCTGCGTAGCAACTAAGGTAGGCAACTTCAATCTTGATGTCCGAATAAGCGTCGAAGAAATAGAAATACCTTCAAAATTATTGTAAAGTCTCCAATAACTTTCGCGATGTTCTCCTTTCTTGTATAAATTCTGCATTCGCACGCACTCCACGCACGAGTGAAGTTTCTGTTGGCCACGCACCCGTGACTTTTTTCATTTATAGCCGTCTTCTATCAGGAATCTGCAGTTTTCTTGACAGCCTTTGGGCAAGCTGAATATTTCCTGCAATGCAGGACGTCCTTTCTGCAGTTACTTCAATTAACTGACGTGAATATTGAATTTATTTTTTATAGAATTAATTTTAAAAATTCCTTAAATCGGAGAGCTTATGTAGAAGAAGAAAGTAAAAAAAAAACGCGAGAAAGAAAGGAGGAAGACAACGGTCTGGCGAAGTTTAATACTCATCGCGCCAGTACGATCCCCGTTCCTAGATATATCTGCGTTGCCTGAAAAAAGGCGCCAGTCAAAAAGAAAAGAAAAATGCCGAGAGAGACTGAGGGCAATGTTTGAAATGACGGCGGTTTCTATGCGGAGTGTTGGCAACGGCGATCTCCAGCGGCGTTTCTCAAAAGTCGAAGAAAGCATAGAGAAGCCTGGTAGACTCGTCTTTGAGAAGTGCTTCTTCATGAAGAAGGGAAATGTTGGCGCTATCTTCTGCAGCCCTTGATGGAGCATGGCTCAGCGCCAACGGGGAGGGGGAGAGTGGGGGAAAAGAAGATAGGAGAGGAGAGGCTGAAGATGTCTTTGAATACCGGCTGCGAGTTGGCAAGCGCGACGTCAATCTCGTGGGTAAACAAAAGCCTGCGCACGCTGCAACAAATCGTGTTGCGCCTAAATAAAAAAAAACGATTTTTTTTTTTGGGGGGGGGGGGGGGGGGGTTCTCTTGCAGGTATTGTTTGGCATTTGCGGAGAGCGCAGACGCCTCACCCTCGAAGCAACTTCGAAGCTCGTAGTGTACGAAGTTGCCAGTTGCTTAGCTCTCTGACGTTTACGCTTACCTGTGTCGTTGATTGGGCTATTGATTTCGATACACGTGGTATGTAAGAGACAACGTCTTTTAGTAGCGCTTGTTATTCCTTTTCACATAGAAGTACACTCTAAATATATATGAACTACGCTCAATAAAACGTTTGTAATGTGCACGACAATACCATCTAGAGCACACTTACTCTTAAAATTAAGTTACATAAACGCACTAACGGCAGCTCAATGAAAAGTCATATAAAATGCACGGCAGTACAACGACCTGACATTAGAGTGCGAGTGCCGATACGTGTAAACTGTTTAAGCCTGACTCGGTGTCTTGTGATAGACAAAAATCCGTAGCTAGAATACATCAGGAACTCAGTTGCATTTTCTAGCTCTTATTTTTCTTTTTTTTTTTTCCTATATAAACGAACAGATCAAAATGCTAGGACGAGCCTAAAATGCTGCTAAGAAGCGGCGTGGCCTGTAGGAGCTAGGCAAAGTAACAGACAGTCATATGAATATATTATGTGTACAGTAAGTGATCTACACAATATTAAACAGAATAGACATTGTACAGATAAAGCTTATAAACATAGCAAAACAGTAACATGAAGAAGCGGACGAAGAATTTTGTGCTCCAGTGCTTATTTAGGTTGGTTATGCAGGTGTAGAAGAAATGCATGAATATGGTATACGACCAAGCGTAACTGATATCTTTGCAAGTCAAAACTTTGCAGGATCCATGTATATATGTGGGTAGGACGTATTCATTTTAGCAAAAGGAAAAATCCCTATATTTCCCCATACAGTACGCACTGTGTTGGACATTCTCCTAAGCACATCTTAATTTTCTTGTCGCCGTCCTTAATGCAGAACCCATGCTCTAGAATTTGGTTTTTCCCAAAGCAGAGCCCAGACGCTGAGCAAAACAGGGCTCGAGAACAACTGAATGCAGCTCGGGAAGTTATTCACGTGGAAGCAGTGGTGTTTAGCATCGAACGGGCATGCAATGAACATTAACGGAATAATGGTTGTCGGTGTTCTTGCTGCAGGCGGTGTTGCCCTGGCAGTCAGTGCTGGCAACAACTCCACCCGAGCACCATTTTCCTGAATATAACGTACGTTAGCATGCATCCATCAGTTAACAATTACTTAATAATTTGAAAGACACCCCCGACAATCACAACTACCATCACGTGTAGATAGCAAGCGAACAATGCATGCACGTAGCTGTTCTTAACAGCGAGAGCATGTTAAGTGCTTTATTAGGTATACTGCGAGGCCATATATGTCTTTTCGGGTACCTTGACTGATATGAAGTGCGCATTGCTTAAGTGGCGCTAGGGGAAGTTATTGTCGCGGAACCAACACGGATCTCGGTGTCCATCCATTTTGTGCTTTAATGACTTCCTTCTTTATCAACATCATCAGCATTATCAGCATCAGCATCCTATTTATGCCCAGTGCAGGATGAAGGCCTCTCACAGCAATGTCTTATTACTTTTGTGCTGCGCCGGCTGACCCAATCTTCAGCCGGCATATTTCCAAATTTCATCGCACAACCCACATGGTTCGCTAGCTACCACCCTCGACTGCGCTTTTATTTCCTTGGAATTCATGCAGTAGGTCTAAAGAGAGCACCGCATTACGATGACTTCCTTAAGTATCAACTAATATGCCTAACCAACAACTTCTTTAGAGGTAATCTGCACTGTCGTGAGTTTCACAAGTATACGACGTGTTCCGATTCGTTCTCCATGTCGCGTATGCGTCGCTGGGCGTATCCCTTCTCTGATTTCAGTATTGCGACTCATTTAGTTCCGACAAATACATATTTCCGGTTTCCTAACTTGACATCTCCCGCCTTGTTTACAGATCGTTTTTGAGTACCCCATCTTTGCCGCAAAAACACCGAGTCGAGTACGCTGTTCAGGCGTGCACGTGACCCACTCCTTTCGAACCCACTTCACTGCAAGAATGGTTCGGATCGAATAAAAAGCAAGAGAAAAGAAAAGCTAAAAATAACGATCTTGTGAACAATAAAGGGACGAAAGCTTCTTCGTAGTTCGTTTTTTCGAGTTCCCCGGAGGCCAAGCCCCATTCCTCCGCAGCCTCCTACCAAGCCTTCCGATGTTCTGCTTACAAAGGCGAGAATCGGGTTTGCGGCTCTGTGCTAATGCGCAGCTATAGCATGAGCACAGAATTATATTTTCCCATATATATACTGCACAAGGCAGAGCAAGGAGACTCGCTACCGAGAAAGAAGGAGAGGAGGATACAACGTAGCCGAGTTGTTAGTTGCACCAAGCATCGGCAGCATACGTGCGAGAGCCTATTCGAGGCAATTAGGGTCGAGGCCCATTTTTCTTGCGTGACGGAACCGCACGCAGGGTGCTCGCAGCATTGAAACTTTCCGTGTCACATTCGTTTAAGACGCGATCGTTGTTCACGTGGACCTCCACGAGTACTGACTCCGACAGCCCTGGTGCACGGAAATCTCGCACGTGCTGGGGAGGGTGGCTCAATGTATCATGACACGTTGAGGCGGAGAAAAACTGACTTTTGCAGTTGCCAAATGACGGTATACTTGACGATCCAGGAAACTCATAATGACAGGGATTAGCATGAGCGGTGCGAGCGATGGAGTCTGCTAATTTGGCAGAACGGTCATAACCTGCATCATTTCTGTGTGCAAATGACTAAAATGCGAACCAACAGTCATACCTCTGAAGTACAGAGTTCGATGCTTATGGAGTTTAATCTCGTGAAGCCATTTACGTCTCTACACTTGACATTGGCTGACAGCTGTAATGAACAGTTATACGCCAACTTATCTCGGAGTAGTCATCATCATTGGATTAGGCGTTGACGAAGCTTGAGTCAGGTGAGCGGTGCGCCTACAGTGTTAATGCAACACACTGAAGAAGCAACAACTAACGTCACAAACACTATTCAACCACTCTAGACACAAACAGAATTGCTCTTCTAATATTCCGAGGCGTAGGCAAGTGGCCACGTGGTGTCGAGATACTCGAGTGCCTGCATTCACAAAATGTATCTCGCAGTAACCGTTTTCAGCAAATTGGATTTACCGCGGTGATAATACTGTTATCACGCCGATCGCCAACATGATGTTAAGTATGCGAATGGTGGTTCCAGAAGAAATGCTATTATGGCAGAAAGATTTGGTTATCACGGACGCAGTAAAAAGATAAACTGATATTTTCCCGTATAATTCCGGCGCAGGCATATTATATATACCTTTTCTGCCTCAATACGTGCAAGCACTCAGTGTGCACCAACATTAAGTTAGCAAACAAATAAATAAAAGGCAATGAATTATTTAATCAATCAAAGCACTTCTACACTGCTATGATATGCTGGGCGAAACATGCATTACCTTATTTCGTAGTTTAACCTTCATACAGATTGGTGCATGTGAAACGACTTGTAAGAATGTTAGCGCGAATTTCCTCCCACGGGATTACCTGCGGCATGACGCAGGTTGTTTTGCTAGCGTTTAAGTTGTCGGTGTACTATAGAACTCATTGATTGATTTTGACTGGTAAATTGACTAAAATATTTATTACTGGGGCTAAACATTACAATAACGAGTGATAACGAGCAAGGGAAACAGGGAGGTTAACCAGAGGATATCTCCGCTCGGCCACCATGCACTGGAGATGAGAGCTCGCGCACGGGACATGCGATACAAAGAATGGCTGCATTAGCAATGTAAATTTGTATGTGTGGGATCTGTCACACAGTCTGTGAAGGCGTCACATAATCACGCAGTGCACAGCGTCGCACGGTCATTACTTTACAAACACAACAAAGCAACGTATGAACTATTGTAAACGACGTAGTGAAATATTGCAAATTTATTTTCACTACCTGCAGTGCACGAGCACTTGCGCATTCGGCTCCCATGTAAATGTGGTCGCAGCAGCTGGGAATTCTAACCACGGCTTTGTGCACAGCAACACAACGCCATGGCTGCAGACATATCTGGTGGGTCCTACTCAGAACACGTAATATCGAAAAAATATGAGTTATTTTATTTTGACATCGGCTTAACATCTTCACGGGTCGTTCGGGCTGTCTTTACTTAATCCTTCTATATATCGTAGGTTTTCTGTGTGAGCACTGAAATACGTAACATGAGCTCGCCTCTCCACTGCAGCGTCGCAAAATTGTGCTTCATTGCTTTTGAAAGATTGATAGCCAACCACGACGCCCTCGGGTGAAGCTCGCTACTCGTGTTTGTCAATGGCACTTCGGTATCGCCGTCTTCTTTCCTGCCGAGATCAACAAAAAGAGGTCGGGAGCGCCTTTTTCAACGCCATGAAATCCTCGCTCCGTTGATCCCCGGAAATCTCCTTCCAAAAGAACGTCAGCGGAAAGATTCTATACGGCCGATTGAAACGAATAAAACCGGAACAAAATGTGCTTCAGCTTTGCAACAAGAGCCAACTAACTCCATACGATCCAAGCAGCCTCTTTAAATAAAGTACCGCTGGCTGCACGTGACACATCGCCTTGTGATGAGGTCCTCCTTTAGAGGTTGCATGCTGTGTGCATTCATAACCGCGCATGCATGCGTAGCCGCGCAAACAGCAAGCACTGTCATGGGTTCTTGCAGTGTGCCGCCTTGGACGCGTGCAACGCGGCCATGTTAATCTGTATAATTAGTGCCTAGGTTAAGACAGTGCATTTGCTGATAATGCGCGGAAAATGAACTGTGCAGGTTCTACCGTGCAGGTTCATAACGTATGTGTGTAATTCCTGGTCATGCACACTATAGCTGCGCATCTTCGGTTTGCTTTCGTTGGAGAAAAACATAAAAAATCAGGCAAGTTTGCACTCGGTCACCCAAAGCTAAGGCACAGTGAAGCTTACTTACTGACAGCTACTGCTAGGTACGAACTTGGTTGCTGCTAGGTCTTAACTTGGTCTAACTTAACTACGCATGTAAAAAGGTATTCTAGAGCGATCATTTTCGGAGGTACCTTCCCTATTACGACATTTCCCGTGACTAGCGCTGTACGCGTCGGCGCATACGAGCGACAGCGCTCCTGGCATGCCACAAACGCAGGCAGGCTAACCAAGGTTGGCACAGTGCCAAGAACGCTGCTGCTTGCGGATGCCGAACGCGTTGGAGGCTAGCCGCTCGATATCAATCAGCCAGCTTCGCTGTGTCTTGAGCTTTGCGCGGCCTAGTGCAAGCTTTTGCCTTTTTTTCTCTCTCTCTCCTGGCTCAGCGCGCCGCGGAGAAAAGAGAGGCAGGGATTGGGAAGGCAGGGTGCTGGCGAGGAGGAGACCGCGTGCATGCGCACGTGGTCTTCTCCTCCTCTTCCTCCAGGTTGCCATGGCTACCACGGCTACGCACCACAAATTACAGCGGGCTTAAACAGCTTCGCTGTTAAAAAATAAAACAAGTGCTTCTGATCGATGTTCCGAATAGTGCGTCTCATTCATGAAGTGTAACTCTGACTGAGCAATAGTAGCTTCGCATTACGGTAACCATGGAGTAAGTAACAGTGCAGGCTACCTCGGAAGTGCGCACTATAGTCAAACCTCGTTATACATAAACCGGATATAACGAAATAATGAATACAACAAAGTAGGTGAAATTTTTGTTTGTTCATTGAGGGCAAACACAAACGACTTTATACTAAAAATATATAAAATAGGGATTCATGCAAAGCACTCGACAACCAGTTGCTA
Source organism: Dermacentor silvarum (assembly GCF_013339745.2). Lineage (NCBI taxonomy): Eukaryota > Metazoa > Arthropoda > Arachnida > Ixodida > Ixodidae > Dermacentor > Dermacentor silvarum. The sequence goes on along the minus strand of NC_051156.1, from coordinate 215,275,564 downwards.
ATATACATATTCTGTTGTATCTGTAAACATGCCTTGAAGACTAGCCCCCGCTGACTAAGTGAAATAGGTCTCCTCCCACGTAGCTTTCGGATTCTCCTCTAAGTGCTCACCTATCGAGTTCCATAGTCACATCACCTGCTTCAGAAGGAGTCGGTCCAGCGTAAAAGCGAGTGCTTCATTATTTTCAGCCCCAAGAGTAATCGTATACTGTCAAGCTTCAGGACTCCCGGATAGCTATTCCGTAATTAGCTTGTCCTTTGTCAGAATTGTCAGAATTGTCAGAATTCAGAAGCGTGAGCAAGAAGGAAAATCCGGTCAACTTTGCAGCTTAGAGTCATTAATAAAGTTCATTGAATATCGAGATCTCCTCGGCGTCCTCCACGTCGAAATCCTTCGCTAATCAGTGCGTGTCCGTTCAATCGAAGAAGCTAGCCGGTATTGGATTCCTCTTTGTCCTCTTAAGAGAAAATCGAGTGTTCTCGAAGGTTCACATGACGTGGAAAAAGTGTTTTGCTAGAAATGTTCCCTTACGGTGTACATTGTAGGCGACTCTACGCGACAATTATGAATGGGGTGAGTGCGATGAAAATTCATCACCGTGATCATTTCTCAGTCATTGCAGGGCAAAGGTGTCTTTTAGATATCACCCATAACACCTGCCCTTCGCCAACAGACCCATCTTATACAACCGCTATCTACGTAATGCCCGTGACACCAACTAATTATCTTCTATATCGACGATTGTGTTTCTCTTCCCTTGACGACGCTAATTCGGCAACTCTAATTGACCACCGGCTATCTGTTCCATGAGTTATATGCTCTTTCAAACGGTACTTCTTACTCTTCATTTCAACAACAGTACCAGCTACATATCTTTCGTCTGATGGCATTAACAACTGTCTTTCGCTTTCCTCTCCACCGCTGTTTTGCGCATTGTTAGAAGGAACAGTAAAAAAATTATTTGAGTTGTGTTAGTAAATTACATATCTATTACACGACACACATACGCGCGCGGAAGCACACACGTACGCACGCAATGAAAACACACTTACCATTAGGGCAGGCTCGGTAAGCCAGAAAAGACAGACGGGGGGGGGGGGGGGGGGGGGGTGACGTCTCCCTAACATACCCGAACCAACTTGATTAACATCGTGGATTTTGACGGTGTCTGCTAGAACCTAATTAATGTTTGGTGGTACAGATAGACTACCTTGTATTGTGAAAAACAAAAACAAATTCGGAACTTAGCGAGTCTGGAGAACACTTGATCATCATCAGCCTATATTTATGTCCACTGCAGGACGAAGGACATCCCTGTGATCTGCAATTACCCTGGTCTTGCACTAGCTGATTCCAGCTTGCGCCTGCAAATTTCCTAACTTCATCACCCCACCTACTTCTCTACCGTCCTCGACTGCGCTTCTCTTCTCCTGATATCCATTCGGTAACTCTAATGGTCCACCGGTTATCCAACCTCCGCATTACATGGCCTGCTCAGCTACATTTCTTCCGCTTAATGTCAACTAGGATATCGGCTATCCCCGTTTGTTCTCTGATCCACGCCGTTCTCTTCCCGTCTGTTAATGTTAGGCCTAACATAATTCGTTCCATCGCTCTTTGGGCGGTCCTTAACTTGTTCTCTGGCTTCTTTGTTAACCTCCAAGTTTCGGCCCCATATGTTAGTGCCGGTAGAATGCAATGATTGTACACTTTTCTTTTCAACGACAGTGGTAAGCTCCCCTTCAGGATTTGGCAATGCCTGCCGTATGCACTCTAACCCAATTTTATTATTCTGTAAATTTCTTTCTCATGATCGCGATCCCCGGTGAGTAATTGACCTAGATAAATGTACTCCTTTACAGACTCTAGAAGCTGACTGGCGATCCTGAATTCTTGTTCCCTTGCCAGGCTATTTAACATTATCTTTGTCTTCTGCATGTTAATCGTCAACCCCACTCTTACACTTTCTCGGTTAAGGTCCTCAATCATGAGCTGTAATTTGTCCCTATTGTTGCTGAATAGGACAACACTTACTGCGCTACAAATCCCGAATACGAAAAAAATAGCACAAAGAATTTTAAATCCACGGCGTTGCATTGGCGTTCCTGCGTGAAATAAAATAAAGAAATAAAAAAAAACTGGAACCTTTAGCCTCATTTGGTGGTTTAAGAATTAACCTATTACCGATAAATTAACAGAGTTCGGAAAGAGTAATGGTTATCAGTCAAAACATATTCAGTGTTCCTGTTTAGTGTCCCTTTAAGCATTCTTCGAACTTCCCTTTGTCAGCATCCATGATTCGGCCTGATAGGTTGGGTACTATTGGCAAAAATAGACCTCGCTGCAACTACTTCATTTAGCAATGCTCAGATCTGCTGCTTACTCCCGGCCACAGCGAAAACGTTTTCGCGAAACGCAAAGAATCAGCAGACAAGTTTCAGGGGGTTTTTCGGGCTCTGAACTCAATTGCGACGAGAGAAGCAGACGCCCACAGATGTCACCGCCTTCATGGTGATGCTGAGTGGCTACAAGAAAAATGTCTGTGCAATACACACAATGCTGTCTCCGTCCGCGTGGTGTTGGCGATGATGATTATGATTATTATGATAATAATTATGATAATGATGATGTGCAACCCGAATAAAATTCATTCATACAAAACAGATAGCGTACATAGGCTCGAGTGGATGAAAACTGACTGAAAACTGATCGTGACTCTGCGTGCGCATAAGAACCCTTTGTTTGTGGTTTCTTAAGGCAAGCATATTGTCTTTTTTTTTTTTGCTTCGGCGCTGTCACGTATACGCGTATATATATATATATATATATATATATATATATATATATATATTATATATATATTGCATGGCTGGGCAAAGAATCAATATTTATTGCTAATGAACTCTTTGCCTTATTTGCTTGACCAATGCAAGGTAATATTGCGAGCTAAGGAGAGCCATATCAGATACAATTCCAAGCGTTATACCACAGATAAAATGGCGAGCTTTCTAATCATCGCTTTGAAGGAAAAACAACATACCTAGCCAAGCGAAACTGGCAGTACAGATGTCAGTCTGAGATTTAATTTCAGCTTTATAATGTCACACGAGTTGAGAGCCTCTGAACTTAAGAAAGGATGTCCCTAATAGAGCTTCTTATATGAAACATGACGCCAGTTATTTTTCTCTTCTCAAACAGTAAAGTTATCTCTCCAACTAGAATGCTTCAGAATGCGAGTGTCATTATCGCAAAAGAAACATTAACGCATCGGGGGCACTTTATTTTATGTCATAACGCAAGGTTTCTGCTCGAGGCTAATGACTGAGGGTGTCGAATTACAGCGCTGATTGCGTCCGTCACCAAATTTGTGAAAAATGCGAAAGAGATTTGGCAATAGAAGGCGAATTTTTACCTGCGCATTTTGTTGCAAGACAGAGTCTTTGTGTCTGCCTTCATTTAACGATTCCCACTTTCGATCGTTTATTCCTTCCACTCATTCTGCAGCGAAGGCCTCGAATATTGTGGTCTTGATCCCATGAGGCAGCATACGAGAGCTTATTAGCCAGTTGCCCGCTGCTAAGCTCAGGATCTGCCAGCTCATAATCTCATAAGCACGGCTTATTTGGCGGACGTACCACGTCGGCCCATTTAAGCGTGAGCGGCGCTAACATTCCCAGTGCTAGGGTGTTATAACGTAAAGCTATTCCAAACAGTTTCGATTCCATTTCTGCAGCCAGTCCTTCCCGATTGGTCAAAAATATTTCAGGCTACCCCACTTCGCCTTTCCGTCACGCGACACCACGAAAACCGCGAAAACTATCATCCCATCTGGTACGACGGGCACGTACTGATTATGCATCATTACGCCGAAAAGAAAAATATTTAGCTTCGATTCCACACCTTTTAACAGCGGAGATGTTTAAGGTCGAGGTTGATTTCTACGGAGCGATGGTGTTCGCAGTTTCGAGTAAAGTGGAGAGAGTGAAATGAGGAGAGGAGGTGCAGAGAGAGAAAGAGAGACAGACACAGAGCGATAGAAATAAATAAATAAAACGAAATAAACTTGGCGAGGCGGGACGCGAACCCAGGTACCTACGGTCCGAAGGGTCATAATCACGATGGGGGCGAAATGCGAAAACACCCGTGTACTTAGATTTAGGTGCACGTTAAAGAACCCCAGGTGGTCGAAATTTTCCGGAGTCCCCCACTACGGCGTGCCTCATAATCAAATCGTGGGTTTGGCACGTAAAACCCCATAATTTAATTTTTTAATCACTATAGGCTATACACCCGCGCTAGCAGAACATGCATTTATGGGAACCATATGATTGCGTTGTACCGACGATTGTAACACAGCTTGCTATGGGCGCGAGAAAGAGGAAATGAGAGCGAGACACAGAGAGAGACAAAGAGAGAGAAAGAAAGAAAGAGAAACACAGTAAGAGAGAAAGAGAGAGAGAGAGAAAGACGGAAAGAGAGAGGTTTTGAACCCGTGAACTCACGGTCCGAAGGCGAGCGCCATACCCACTACGCTATACACCCATGCTTTGAAGAGCTCCGCTGTTTCATCAGATTTCACAAGCGTGGAACTGGCTTAAATTTTTCGCTGTTAGCCCACCGCTACCGGTCAAAAGCTTTCCGGCTGCGCCCATTTCGCGTTTCTCTCGCAAGACGTCACAAAAACGCGAGAACCCGGCCACCACGTCAAAGTGACGCGTACGCGTTATAAAGGCCTTAATATGCCGAACAAAACTGTTTTACACCGAAGCTGTTAAGGGCTCAGCCTCCGATGGTCGTGTCAGCGTGTAGAAAAAAACTCTCATTGGCCGTATGCCGTATGTGCGAGTGAAAGCGCGTGAGGGACGCGCGAAAGGCCGTGGGGGGACGGGAGGGGAGGCGACGTTTAGCTGCGGCACCAAATGCGTATCTTGCGACCGGGCGCAAGGGAACTGGCGACTCAATCACCCACGCGAAAGGAGGAAAGTGGGAAGGCAGCGCGGGAGGGAGGGAGTGCGGCTTTTGCTCTGCGAGCCATTAACTGCGTACTTGTACCTTGAGCGGCGACGGGCGGTCGCGCGCTCCGTATCTTGAAATCGATCTGCAACACGGCTCCTACCTTTGTATGCGCTGTGATTTCGCCGCTCCGTTTCCGTTGAAGCGATAGACCGCCTGAACGTTCGCTCGCTGCTGCTGGCGCGCTTGCTCATGCCAGCGTTTTGACAGCGCACGTCAGCAACGCGCAGAACTGTTGTCGATGGCGGCGGCGTTTTGCCCGCGTTCACACCGAACGCGCGTGGCGTTGGTGACATGTTTATGAAGAACGTGCCAACCTTTGCCGTACACCCTATGGCGCTGTACCGTAGCGACCATAAGGCCATGGTACCTGTGGTCACTAAATAAAGTTGTCGCAGTTTCACCTGAAAGGCGAAGCATCAATTGCGATAGCAAACTTGTAGAGAGCTATACGGAGTAATGATATTAGCTTTATCAGCTGTATAAACTTGGACATGCAGCAACATCGGCAACACGCAGAACTGTTGAAGACGCCATCGGCGTTTTGCCCGCGTTCGCTCAAAATGCGTGCGGCGTTGGTGACTGTTGCCGGAGCCTCTGATATAAATAGGCACTGCGTGCCGCAGCTAAACGTCGCCTCCCTTCCCTCCCCCTCCCCCACGGCCTCTCGCTCGTCGAAAGAAGGCGCGTTTGCTCTACATGGTGATTGTGAAGGAGAACAGAGACGCCTACTTTTGCAGCCCTTAAGCGAGCACGGCGCAGAACGCGCGTTTGTTCTCCGCCGTGCGTTCACTCCCCGTGAAAGACGCGCCCCTCGCGCCCTTTCACTCGCACATACAGCGTTCGGCGCGCGGCGACGATTTCTTCTCCAAATGACGTCATACGGAACCTCACGGCGACGGCGACGGCGACGGCGACGGCTACGGCGACGGCGACGGCGACGCCGACGGCAGAAATCTGCTTTTGAGTGTCCATATAATTGCTATCGCAATAAAATGAAAACCACCGGATCATATATATTTCTCATTCGTTAATAGTTCAAATAACCAATTACACCATCACATCTTAATAGTCATAATTGGAAATACATAATTCCCACCATAGTACAGCTTAACTGGTTTTCCATCTCCACCCCAGTGGAAGCGCTCACAGTTTTGTTTTTGTTTTTCTTTTTTATTATTTTTATGTGAATCCATGTAGTATCTCAAGCATGTATTTAAAAAGTGAACCATTCACTAAAAAATGGACGTGGTATACTTTGTGTAAGTTGGTTCTAAGTGCTATTGTAAACATGTAAATATGCGCATGTTCCGAACAAGGAAGGAGGAGGTGGAAGAACGAACATATATTGAAACCAGCAGTTTACTTGGATGGGCCTAGGCCTCCCACGTGGGGACGTCGAGGTCTTGCCTCTTCGCCGCCTCGCAGGCTCCTAACAAGGAAACTAAAAATATTTTTTAAAATAGGAGAGCCACACAGTTTGTGTGTGTACGCTTCGAATTCTTTGTGTCTGCATTTAGTTCACCGGGATGTATACAAATACAGGAACAGGGGTGTTGTGGACTTGAGGAGTTATGAAGCAGTGCAGTGCCGTGCTATATATTTAGGTAACCGCATCTTTAAGAAAGCTTGAATTGATCTGAACGCCCTAAGAAAGAGTGGTGTCGTTCAAGTGCGTGATGTGGCAAATGCCAGTACATCGGTAATAAGAACAGAACGGCGTCCACAAGCGCCTTTCGATGTGGGATAACGACTGCAATGTGGGACAAATGCAGTCGCTAAAGTGATTATCGGGGGAAAAAAAAGAGAAAAGAACTGAACGTCACTACGACAAACAAAATGTTCCCTCTGAAAGAGTCTGCTCACTCAGGAAGGGAGACGTACCGATAACTTTGTGGCCGGAAACTGTCTACCGGCCGGATGTGGCTGCAGCAAAGGAAATTGCGAGCCTCAGATTGCAAGAAATAAATAAATAGCAAAATCCATGCACAGCTGAGCTGCTTATTCGAACGACATTGACCACTAGCTTCAGGAAGTGACACCGAACTTCGACTTTGCACGTCTTCTTGGATATGTGCATTCTTTGGTGTCATTACTTGTAGCGTTGAACACACAGACAGACCCAAGGAAATTGAGCAAGAGGGACGCAACGCTAATGAATTATATGAGCAGTGAAGGCGGGCATACCATAGAGGCCAAAGTAGCATTGTGAAGATAGCTTTGCTCGCTGTACACCGGGCTGTTGCAATTCATTCTGGCGGCATACTCAGCCATACTTCGCGTAGTGTTGAAATGCATGGTTAGCATAGGAACGCTGCTAAAAAGGAGCGATATAGCGCTGTTGCTTATTATTGCAATGAAAGAGATTGAGGCGAAAGAAAGGGAAAATGCAAGGAGGTTAACCAGTTATTACAAAGCTGTACAGTTGACTGTAAGTAACGCCGTATATGGGATTACAAATAAACTCGGCTAACCTAGGGTTCTTTCTCTCCAAACCTTGTGCCTTATGCCACGAACGCACTGCAACCGGTGCAATTTCGACAATAATAAGCTGCGTGATGACGTTGCTTACACATTGTTATGCAAAGGAAGTCTGCAGTGGGCATGACTGTTGCTCCAGTGTTTGGGAAATACGCTAAACTGCATTGCAGATAACAAATAGGGCGAATTGATGTCGGTAGCCGGTGGCGATTGCTAATCATCCTGTACAACGCTCTGTTACAAGTGAATGGAGATATGAATAAAAAGCGTTACTACACCGTGAGAAAGTCTTCAAGAGCGCCGCTTTGTCTATATTTATTCAATGGTGTTGTAGAGACATACATAGGTGAATGTATTGTGAGTGCTAGAAATGACAGAGATCTTGTTAAATGACAGAGATCTTGTTTAATCTTGCTTGAAGATACAGATATGGCGGCCGCAGCTGTCCAGCACAACAGAGATGACGAACACGACACTTATTGGTGTAGACAAACAGAAACGCAGGCACGCTGACTTCCCAAATTTCTGCGCATGTTCATTACTGCGAACACGCACAAACCTTTAGTGTCATCGCATAAACATTCCGCGTACTCATCCAGTAAATAGCGTTGAGTTGTTGCAAGGTACGCAGTTTCTTGTAACTAGACTCTGATGATCGGCCAAAAATTGTCACAAAATATTTTTGAGGAACGTTGAAATTAGTGCTTTGTATTGGCTCTACTTCCTTTTTAGTTTGTTTTTAAGATAGATGACGCTCTCTTCAACTTTAAAGATGTACAGCTTCAGAGCACTCGTCTGTCCTTGAGCGCACACACGCTAACGCTACTGGGAGTCTTTTTACGAGCATAAAAGGCTCGTCCTAGTTGTTCACTGCGTTGTCATTACTTGGCTGTAGCAATAATGTATTCTGACCAGTTAACAAATACGGAAAAAAAAGCAACGAAATTGACAACAGAGAAGAGTACTAGCTTTGTAGAATAGAACTGAACATACACTGATTACACGACAGCGAAAGACGACGGCCGTTCTTCTTCCAGATAATTGTAGTTGACGAAGCACAGTGATCGGATCTAAATATATCCGGATGAACAGCCCGCTGTCTGACGCAGCTGTCGGCGGTGAAAGTAGGGTAGCGGAGCTCTCCTCAGAAGGTAGCTGCAGCATTTTGGACGCACCCTAGAGTTATGCCAAATATGCATCGTCCTGGATCGGCGCTCACTCGCAACCTGTGTCCCTTAAATATCCCTCGGGTCAATGATTCGCATGCTAATATGACGCTGGCTTCTGGATTTCGCAGGGAACACCCCCAAGTAGGTTGTAGCGAGCAAAACGAACGACTGCGTCCGTGCATCCTAACAGCTTTCTGATGGCATTTATCCGTTGCTCTTCCCCTAATACGATGTAGTCTAATACGTAGTTAGTCAATTGCGAACAAAAAAAAGAAAGATGTCAGCTGCCACCCTACTATTAAAGGATGCAAAAATTTACCGCGAGCAAATCGAGTGCGCTTCCCGCGCTTAGCAATTGGAGTGAGTATTGTGCGCTATGCAGACTCCGAGATCAGTGGTGGTATCGGTGCATGTATTGCGGTTGGCTACAGCAGAAATTCTGCAGCCGACTAAGATGGCACTGTGTGCAACCTAAATGAACTGTTCTTGTGAAGATTGCGGTGTCCGATAAAAGAGCCTGCCGCTGTCGCAGTACATGAGTTTAGAGCCAACGAGATTACTCATGCTAATTTTTCAAAATTTTCTGACCATTTATGTATCTTCGCACTCTTGTTTGAATGACCTCCCCGAAAATAGCTGTTGCAGATTTTGCAAAAATACGATGGGCGAGAGAAGCGCTTCAATGCTCACAAGAACAGTTGTTAGGCATTCCTTCCACTAAGGCGTTCGTCAGGAGACAGTGGGCCACATCAACGACTCACTCAAAATGGAACGCCACGCTTTTGCGCCGATGACCAGAGTGCTTGCTGCTTGGTTCTTCTATTTTTGATAGGTTTGCTCACGTGTGGAGGCTAGCCGCGGATAATTAATAGTGCGGTGAGCGATTCGGCTTCGCCGCAGTAAAAACACAACCGCAGTGAAGTGACCTGTACAGTCACACTGTCGCTTCTCCTGCGGTTCAAGGTTGTTTTACCACTGACTGCAGCGAAGTGTTCGCACAGGACTGGTGGCTAGCGGTATCCCCCGCTCACCTCCACCCCCTTTGTTCGTTATGTGTGCGGCGCGGTAATAAGGTGAAGGAGGTTCCTCGTTAGCGGAACATTTTGAGCATAGTGGTGCGTAGACGCGACCGCTGTCACGCAGCCACAAGGGGTGACCTCAATTAGTCGGGACAGGAGCGTCGCAACCTGGCCAGCGGGAAAACGCTGAGGGGTGCTGCAAAAGAGGTTTCCTAAAGGGCCAGAGGAAGGCCAGCAGTGTGTACAACGGCGTCAGCTTTGGGTGAGCGCAGCAGGCCTCACAACATGACCTGCATTAAGATAAAAGAAAAAGAGATTGCTCTCTGCAAACGGACAGGGCTCTGCAAAGACACGCTGGCAATTACCGTGATGTAATTTGTATCAGATCTGCGTTTGTAACAGTGTGATGTTTAATACAGTTGCGCGTGCATTAGATGTAGCCGATAGCCTGTGTTGCACGTAGCGTAAACTTAACGTATTTTTGTTAAATTGAGGCTAGGTTAGCAACGTTTGACTGGTTAGCAACTTATGAGCACAAGGCAACTGTTGCATTGTGCTACCGCGTGATGAAGAAGGATGCAATTTTTGAGTTTATCAGTAAAAATTCAACAGAAAAGAACCGAATCCGGCTCTGACTTCGGGACATGAACGGTTGGGATTATAGGAAATTCAGCCTCCTCACACGATGTATCTTTTATGCGAAGTCATTGAAATTTCGAAGGGATTAAAGGAAAGCAAAATAAGGGCAGAACTAGTCACTATGCAGGCTCCGGAAGTCTGGAAATTCAAGGGTCACATCAGCGTACTAATAAAATAGGGTAACTGAATCTTACGTGATACGATGAAACTGCGATCTTGTTAGGTGTTTTTGCACGGAATTCAATGCCTATGGACTGCCGCTAAACGTGCTTTATATATTAATAATATTGTCACTATGATTCAAAAAATTACAATGCCAAAAGTCTGAGTTAACAATTTAAATATTTATTGGGTGTACGTGTTCCCAGGAATAGGATCGAAGCTCAAAGCACAACGTTAACGGTGAGCGGAGTCGTCGGTTGTTCAAATTTGAACCGCTGCGACATAGCCTTCGGTACGGAATTCCTGACAACGTTAAAAAGGTTTCCCAATACCGTTGGCGCGTCGCTCGGCAAACAGTGCTTGGTAACAGTGGTAGTCTGGTGCAGAACAGACACCGGACAAAAACAAAGTAATTTATGTGTCGAGATACTGTATAAAATAAATATATCGACGTTGCCTACAAGAACTGTGCCTACAATCGTCGCCCACTAATCGTTGCCGAACGTTGCCTACTATCAGCGTTGAAGCGCAAAATTTGCCGAAGCGTAATACCACCTGTTTGAATGTTCTATATTTGTTACGCGAATTTAGAGATGTAAAAAATTACACTCTGGGGTTTTACGCGCCGAAAGCACCATTTGATTAGGAGGCACACCGAAGTGAACGACTCCGGATTAATTTTGACCACCTGGAGTTCCTTAACGTGCAGTTAAATATAAGTACGCGAGCATCTTTAGATTTGTCCCATCAAGATGCGGTCGCAGAGTCCGGGAATGAACCCGCAACCTCGAGATCGGCAGGACAATGCCATAGCCACTAAGCTACCGAGGCGGAAGCGGAAGAGAAGTAAAAGGTTGTTACTTAAATGTTATTGAACTGGCAGCGTCTCCAGTACTTTTCAACATTAAATAGTGCATGTGAAATGAGGGGGGAAATGCAGCAACTAGATATATATAATTTATTTGAAGAAAGGCAGAGAGGCCGGCCTGAGCTAGCATGCTCTAGCCTACTACTCTGCACAGGGGAAGGGGGCAACGGGGACAGTTGCGGCTCGAGGTGGCGTTTGGGCCAATAATCCACAAACCTATCGATGAATACATCCAGTAGTAGGAAATAGGAAACTGATTTAAGTTACATTATGTACACTGGCCCCTGGCACGGAAGCCCACTCCATCAGGAGCATATTCAACGTCTGAGTTCGTATCAGGTCATGTCAACCCCCCTCGCACTGCACCACCGGTCTCCGCTTTTAATCCCTTGGTCTTCCCTAGGAGACTCTACTGGGGAATCTGCTGACCTTGGTGCGGCCAATCAGAGGGGTTGTATTGTTCACCCAACACCGCCTCTATACTGTTGTCTCCTCGCCCTTGCATTTGCTGCCACTGCGTGGTCATCTAGGAAACCGAGATCGTTGTCGTTCCCACGGTACTAATTCCTCGAAGTTGGCCTCTCGCCTCAATCCGTGGCATCTTCGTGATGGTCAGCTTGTCAGGGTCGTCGTCGGGCGCTGTCGCCGTCTGGGCGACGCTGATGAAAGGGGCTGCCTCGGGGCAACACCTAACACTCCCTATTTGGGACGCTTGTCTGCCCGCCACCATCAGTGTCGAGCACTGTCGCCGTCTGGGCGACGCTGACGAAAGGGGCTGCCTCGTGGTAAACGTCCAAGGTATACTCTGGAGCAGGTTGAGACGTAACAGGACATAAAGATTGGATGAGGGGCGATGATGACATAGAAGAAGGATGTACAACGGTAAAGGCAAGTTCAGCATCCTCATGGCTATCAACAAAGTCCGAAAAGGTCGTTCAAAAGTGTCATCTACGTTCCAGAGCATGCAGCAATTAGCTTTACCTTAAGGCTAGTGCGTAATTAACGGGTGAATAATTCACACGAATTTTGCCAAAAAAGAAAACTTACTGCCCGATAGCAAGAAAATAATAAAGAAAGCGTGATCCTAACCATTCTTTGGCTGTCAGTGAAGCAATGAACGAAATGCTTATTCGTGAGGAACATTTTTAATTCATCGGGTGACGTTGCTTTTTTAAAAAAATTTCTCAGCAGCGATACAAACTAATAATGAAAAAACGGGCATGTTACGTGAGAAACATACTGCTATGCATGACCTGTTTTCCTAAATCCAGAAACATATTTCTTATGCAGGGCTACTGCAAAATAAAAAAAAGGAAAAAAAACGTGGTTAACCAGGAAAGCAAGATTCGCGGCACAGATATAGAAGGGTGACAATGTTATAACAGCAGTGCTACAACTAAAAAAGAAAAAAAAAAAATCAAGAAAAAATTATAAAAATCAGCGCAGCTTCCCTGACTTAACGTCGCGAAGACTGAAGAAACAGCGGAACTGGTGGCTTCAAATTGGCTTTTACTTCCCGATGAGTTCTCTTCGCACCGTGGCCGCGACAGGCGCCTCCCTCACTGGAAACTCGGGGTCTTCGGGTCTTCGCCGTCGCTTAGCCTCGGCTTCCCTTGCTCGGAACTCTGGGTCGGCACATCGACGTTGGGCCCATGCTTGACCAGCTTCCCGTCGTGTTTCCTGCCGCGCCGCTTCTTCTTCCGGAGACAGTTGCTTCTTCGTCCTCGTCTTACTCGTCACCGAACGTCGGAATGTTCTGCGCCGACAGTACACGCTGTTTTACTGCTCGGTAGAACCCCCCTCCCGCTATCTCTCCCCGGAAAGCGTCGCGCCGCCGCTACGCCGCCGTCTCTCTCTTCTTGGCTCCGCCCACCTGTCGCTCAGCCCGAGCTCCCCCTCTCTCATCATCGCCCCTCTCCGACCACCTGTGGCTGGTAGATCATGACAATAGTATCGTTGTAAGTTAACCTGATAGAGATCGAGGTGATTATCGCAGGCAGTACCCATTAAATAGAGCACAACACCTGTAGGAAGAGCTTTTGTTCGAGGATTTGATGTTAATCTACTAAAGAGGCAAGTGATGAAAGCCCACCGATTAAACCATTCTAAAAAAAGGTTCCCCTGTTTTAGCTATCACCTTAACCTCAAAACGGGAAAATACATCAATTACATCCTTTTAAAATAATATCGATCTTGTAGTGAAGTGGGAAGTTTCTGCTACGGTTATCAGAGAAGTGCAAGGTTTAAAGACAGGCTTATTTTCGAGTCTCTTTCTTGAATATTGTAAGCAATTACTTTCGACACTCTCTTGGAAATTGTGCATCCTTTAGTATTGATGTATAAGATAGCGTTGAGATACTGCGCAGAGGATTTAAGGCACTGAGGAGCGACCTGTGTTTATCATAAGTTCCACACGCTGCTTATTCCAACTTTCTGTTCTTCAGAAATTGCTTGCATAAGGTGACATTTTGCAGGGAAGTCCGACTCTTAACAAATAATATTGTTACGAGAACGAGGGATTAAACACTGAAGACTACTTACAATGTATATTAATAAAAACAACTGCAGCACTGGCCAGTTCAGCCGACAGCTAGAGATCCAGGATCAGCTCGTCATGCATGTAGGACTATGAAGGCTCGTATTCTTCTTGAATAATTTTAGAACGACTACTAAGTGAGAAGTCTGAGGAAAAGAACACTGAAACGCTTAAAAATAACTGCTTATGCTGCTGCTATGTTCAGTAAATCATAAATTTATTCACTCAAAATGTATCCACTCAGAAAGGTCAATGTGACCTCTTTTTGTTGTTTCTCTGCGAAGAGCCAGTAGAGAAGGCCGCTGTCGGGGGATAAACATCACAATTTATTTTCAATTGATTGTTTCAGTGTGCTCCGTAAATGGCTCAGTAGCAGTGAATAATCACAGGCTGCTTTTTTACGCTTAAAACAATAGCACAAATAAAATGAATCTGAGGAAAGAAGCATCATCAGAAGCACGCGCGAGAGCGCGCGCACGCATGCACGCACGCACGCACGCACGCACCTGATAGTGCACCCCTAGTCATCCTCAACCGAAACGTAGAGACTGGGCACTTTCTACTGTATTGGAAACAACGACCGAAAAATATTGAGCATCATATCGGGCACAGAAAGAAAACAGCGAAAACGATAAATAATATTTTAAATTTTCAACATTCAATAAGTATAAATATATCATTTATACCCTCTGGGCCCCAAATATTACAGAGCAGCGTGCTTATGAACAAGAAAAAATAAATAAATAAAATGTGCAGTAGGTCACCCCGTATACGTATAGAAAATACAGCTGCTAATAATAATTAGCAGAGAGTACAAATAATAACAGCTGTTCGCACAACACTTAGCTAGTGCTTGCCTAACGGCAAGGTTATTGTTTATGGCAAGAATTTCGAAGCAATATGCCAACAATAGGATGGAAGCTTTTTCTTAATTTTACGGTGATAACAGTTGTTCCATTCCGCAGTCGTTGAATTGGGCCAACACCGCAGCCTCAACTTTGCGTTATGGCGAATAAAATGTGAAATTTTCCTGCAAACCGAGATCATACTCTTGTCTCTGTGGCAATGTGGAGGTGGGATAAATTTCGAACAGTGCGCTAATAGAACGAGCACACAAAAGCAAGGCAGAACAAGGGCTCGGAAATCTCTGACGACTGGAGAAACATTTTTTTTTTTCTTTTTGGTGCAGGCGCCCATGTTTATAGTAGAAAAGAAGACAGTCACATATCTAAAAACTTCAGGGCCATTCCGCCCATCGTGAACGTGGATGTCCAGCGGAGCTGCAAAAATTGTGGCAAGAAAATTTGTGGTAAAGACTTTATTGCATAATCATCATCATCAGCCTATATTTATGTCCACTGCAGGTCAAAGGCCACTCCCTGCGATCTCCAATTACCCCTGTCTTGCGCTAGCTCATTCCAACTTGCGCCTGCAAATTTCCTAACTTCATAATCCCATCTGGTTTTCTGCCGTCCTCGACTGCACTTCCCTTTTCTTGGTATCTATTCTGTAACTCTAATGGTCCACTGGTTATCCATCCTACGCATTACATGGCCTGCCTAGCTCGATTTTTCCCGCTTAATGTCAACTAGAATATTGGTTATCCTTGTGTGCTCTTTGATCCACACCGCTCTCTTCCTGTCTCTTAACGTTAGGCCTAACATTTTTCTTTCCATCCCTCTTTGTGCGGTCCTTACTTGTTCTCGAGCCTCTTTGCTAACCTCCACGTTTCTGCCCCATATGTTAGCATCGGTAGAATGAAATGATTGTGCACTTTTCTTTTCAACAACAGTGGTAAGCTCCTAGTCAGGATTTGGCAATGCCTGCCGTATGCACTCCAACCCAATTTTATTCTTCTGTGAATTTCTTTCTCATCATCAGGGTCCCCTGTCAGTAATTTACCGAGATAAACGTACTCCTTTACAGACTCTAGAGGCTGACTGGCGATCCTAAATTCTTGTTCCCTTGCCAGGCTGTTGAACATTATGTTTGTCTTCTGCATAATAATCTTCAACCCCACTCTTACACTTTCTCGGTTAAGGTCCTCGATCATTTATTGTAATTCGTCCCCAGTATTGCTGAATAGGACAGTGTCATATGCATGCAAACCGAAGGTTGCTGAGATATTCGCCGTTGATCCTCAGTCCTAAGCCTTCCCAATCTAAGAGCTTGAATACTTCTTCTAAGCATGCAGTGAATAGCCTTGGAGAGATTTTGTCACTTGTCATTTATTTCATCACTCACTGCCAATTAGTAACGATGGTCACAATGGCTTTGTAGTCGCTATGCTATACACTGATCGGCATACTCGCAATCGCAGACACATTCTTTGGTAATTCCAAATCGATGCGCGTACGCCGCTGGGTGGTCGGCTGAGCCGGATCGGTGTGGCATCGCAAGCGAAATATCTCGAACACGAAACGCGTAAATAATTCCTTTTAACAGTGGAGCTGTTTAAGCCGGCCGTAAGTTGTGCCGCGAGCCGCAAAACCTCGCCGAGCTATGACGTCACTGCGTTACCTCGCAACCACCTCGCGGAGCGGTGTGTGCTTCGCCTCCTATCCGTGCCGTGCAGATGTAGCCTTGACATAGGACGTTAAGGAGAGGGAACGACACCAAGCGTGCAGCGCGCCCAATGCTCGGGAGAGGGAAAGAGAAAATGAGAGCGAGTGAGAGAGAGAGAGAGAGAAATTGTCGCAGCACCAACCAGGCAACGCGCAGAGATGTAGCCTTGATATGGTACGACCAAAGAAGATCCGGACACACGAAGAAGCCTCTCACCTTGAAGCGCGTCGCGCGGCCAAGCGAGAATCTGCTCATCAGCGGCGAGCCGATTTGAAATACCGTGCCTAGCAGCACTTGGGATTTCCTAGTAAAACTTACCCAAACCTAGTAAAACCTGGAAGAAGCTAGGTCGATCACCAGCTCCGCTGTTTATTCCAGCCTTGCACCACTAGTGCAAGCTGCCCACGTTTTATTTTTTTCGGTTCCGACACATCCACATTGACATCGCCGACAACGACCACAGGGGTAGTGTTATCGTATCTAACTCACACAAAGTGAGCAGCCATGAGCCTTACGACTTCGCATTGTGACATCGAAGAGACTTTTGCGTCTCTGCGCCGCATTCTCCGATTCGCGACAAGTGTTGTCCCGCAGGGCCTGCCGCTTACGGTAGGCCTCTGGGGCACGATCTTCGGTGGGGTTTGCGGCGCGCCGCGGTGGATCATAGTCTCGTCTAAGTTCGCGCCGTCGCGTTTCGTAAGCGAGCTGCTCTTCGGGAGTCCTCACGACGCGTGGCCTCCCCATGGCAACTCATACTCAACACTACCCAACTAGGTTCTTTACGGAGCCGGAGCAGAGTTGCTGTCAGCCACAACGAAAATGGATATAATTAATGATTTGTACTTGCCAAACTACAAAGAGCGATGGAACGAAAAATCTTAGGACTAACATTAAGAGACAGGAAGAGAGCGGTGTGGATCAGAGAACAAACGGGGATAGCCGATATTCTAGTTGATATTAAGCGGAAGAAATGGAGCTGGGCAGGCCATGTAATGCGTAGGATGGATAACCGGTGGACCATTAGGGTTACAGAATGGATACCAAGAGAATGGAAGCGCAGTCGAGGTCGCCAAAAACCAGATGGGATGATGAAGTTAGGAAATTTGCAGGCGCAAGTTGGAATACGCTAGCGCAAGACAGGGGTAATTGGAGATCGCAGGGAGAGGCCTTCGTCCTGCAGCTAGTGGACATAAAATATAGGCTGTTGATGATGATTATGATGATGATGATGATGATGATGATGATGACTTGCCAAAGAGTCACGTAACCTTACAGCAAATGAATACCTATAAATTTTTGGATGCTCACAACTACTTCGCAAACGGCTGGGTGAAGAACATTGTGTCAATGCAGCTACAGTCGGAGCGTGTCATAATGTTCGCCAATGTGAGCAAGCAACGAATGAATTTGTGCACACCAGAAAGTGAAAACGATAACTAAATTATCTTGTTTTTATTCTAGGGCTCCGTAGTCTGCACGAGCGGGAGTAGCTGTTCAGTTGTTTTTGTTGCACCATGTTCGTTGACTGAGCAATAAAACGTGAGCAACCTTTTTCACCAACCCTGTTTTCTGGCGTTTACAGACATAGCTGTCTATACACCCGTAAGCCCTAATAGGAGCCATTAGGCATTAAGTTCAGGGTGCAAGTTCGCAGAAATAATTGCTCGTTAAAGTGTCACAACCGTTGTAAGTGTCAATAAAAAGCTGCGCCATGAAGTCATGAAACCAACACAGCTCTGGGGAACGTGATTCTAAGCAATACCTTATTGCCCTTTTGAGGTACGTGGTTAGGCTACACAAGCAACAGAGTTACATGAAATAGGCATAAAAATAAATAGGCGGACGACGATGTGCGATTCAGACGAGGCGCGCAATCAACGCGTTCCCGAGCTGCCGAGCCTCCGTCAGTATGGTGACGCCATCTAGTTAAGGTACCTGCAAAGGCGACGCGCCCGACATGCAAGTTGCAGTTGTAAGGCTTGATGGGGCTCAGCAGACTGCTGGGCAGAGAGCATTACAAGCCGCAGCTCGCCGTCGACGCCGGACGGACAGTTCAGATCGTTCTCATGAAAATGAGGCGAACAGACTGCCGCGAAGACCCTGTCCAAATTGGAGCTACTCTTGAGCCGCTCCACCAGCTTGCGCTGTGACTGTGCTGCGTGTGCCGCGCAAGCCTGTTTGATTTTTTATTGCGATAGCAATTATATGGACACTCAAAAGCAGATTTCTGCCGTCGGCGTCGCCGTCGCCGTTGCCGTCGCCGTCGCCGTCGCCGTGAGGTTCCGTATGACGTCAATGGAGATGAAATCGTCGCCGCGCGCCGAACGCTGTATGTGCGAGTGAAAGGGCGCGAGGGGCGCGCGCTTTCACGGGGAGTGAACGCACGACGGAGAACAAACGCGCGTTCTGCGCCGTGCTCGCTTAAGGGCTGTAGAAGTAGGCGTCTCTTTCCTCCTTTACAATCACCATATATGTAGAGCAAACGCGCCTTCTTCCGACGCGCGAGAGGCCGTGGGGGAGGGGGGGGGGGAGGCGACGTTTAGCTGCGGCGCCAAGTGCCTATTTATATCAGAGGCTCCGGCAACAGTCACCAACGCCCCACGCATTTTGAGCGAACGCGGGCAAAACGCCGACGGCGTCGACAACAGTTCTGCGTGTTGCCGGTGCTGCTGCATGTCGGAGTTTATACAGCTGATAAAGCTAATATCATTACTCCGTATAGCTCTCTACAAATTTGCTATCGCAATTGATGCTTCGCCTTTCAGGTGAAACTGCGACAACCTTTTTGTATAGTGCTGGTTTACTTTTTGCTTACCTTTGATGATGATGATAAAAATGTATTTATTGTAGGATGGGGCTCGAAGGCCTAACCTTTGATAAAACGACGACAGCAGGCACGGACATTGTCAAGGCTATTCAAGTCCTTCAAATGCTAATTTCAAAGAGAATCTTTGCTCTTTCACACTTTCAAATTATTACTTTATAGGCAAATTGTGCATACCAACGACCGGTTCTTTGCACCTGGGCTTCTTAGCAGTGATGCTTCGTGTTCGACAACTAAATATGGCACAATAGATATTACTGCGTACAAAAAAAAAAAATAAGGAGCGACGTGTACACAGCAGTTCGTATGGCTTTGCTTCGCTGCCGGATCGGATGGTACCCAGTAATGACGGACGCTGTCACCGTAGCCGCCGGAAGTGACGCGAGGGAAAACTATGTATTTCCGTTCCGCGGTGGAAGGTACAGTTTACGTTTCTTTTTACAGCGAAGCTGTATATGGCTACCCCGGCTAATTTTCTGCGTCCGCGCGTGTGTAGTCCATCCCGTCGATAAAGAAAATTTTTTTGTCTGCGAGCTAGTGTAATTTTGACTTTCCGCGTAACAGAATTATGTTTTCTCGTATGTCCAAATTACAATCCGATGCTATGATGTGTACAGGTTGTGCGTAATTCGTACTTAACTAATTTGGTAAGCACTTTACTATGAGAAATTGAATTAGTTCAATAACGCACTTGGGCCAGGTGGAGGGTCTACTAGAATGAGGATACAGGCTGCACTCCTGCACACTTGCGTGGGCGCGTGACGAGCGTGTGCACACGATGTATTTGCATTTGATGAATGGGCGCTCTGTCCGTTGCATCGGTCGCGCAGAGTGTGCTGCGACCGTAATCGACATCAGGGCAAGACTTAAAAATTCAGAGCCCTTCCCCTGTCGAGAAAAGGGGGGGCCGCGCTCCGAACGCTGTATGTGCGAGTGAAAGGGTGCGAGGGACGCTCGCTTTCACGGGGAGCGAACGCACGTCGGAGAGCAAACGCGCGTTCTGCGCCGTGCTCCCTGAAGGGCTGCAGAATTAAGCGTCTCTTTCCTCCTTTCCATATATAGAGAGCAAACGCAACTTTTAGGGGCGAAGCTCCTTAGGGTGTGGGTCGTTCCCTCCTCTGTTGTAGTAGTAGTATTAGTAGTAGTAGTAGTAGTATGTAGCCAACTCTAGTTAATGAATTGCTCAATAGATGGCGTAAGTGGTAGCCACCTGTAGTTTTATGAAGTGTTCACTAGATGGCGTAAGTCCGTAGCTCTGGTTGGCATGGAGACCGCTATGTATGTATGTATACGCATATACAGGGTGTTTCATTTTAGCTGCACCAAATTTGTAAAAATTGCCTGTGGCAGATAGCACAATTATAATCCTTGATCTAAACTACGCGATGAGGCGGTCATTACTTCCACGAGAAATCAAAACGCCTAATTGATTAATTAGCATAACTACGCTAGTTAACTTTTTAATTAATGATTTTAAGGCACATCTTTCAATCTACGAATTATCGCCGCTGAGTTCGCAAAGCGTATCCACTTGGAACGAATTCTCAGGACTGAACCAGTTTCGAGATATTAATTTTTAACGTGTCCGACGAAATGTATGGGCGTTCCAGTTAACTTTTTGAGGAAAACGCTGTTTTATGCACTTTGAAAATTATTATCGCCGAATATAGAAATATTTTTTCTATATTCAGCATATGTGTACTGCATATTCGCTACTGAGCGCATCAAGGGAACCTCAAGTCCAAAATATTTCGCCATCTCAAGGCAAGTTAAAGGGGATGGAGGCCTGAATGACTTTTCTTTAAGATCACACATTTAATAAACTGTCCGCATACCTCGACCCTGTTTCTTTCTGATGAGAACCGATAATGCTGGGAACTATAGCACCTCTAACCATCAGCAGAAGAGGCATAGCAACGAGCCACAAAGCTCTCAACGAACCACTTGGCCATCTTCTATGGCTATGGGACTGTTTTTCGTGAAGAAGCGCCCGCAAACTTTCCAGCACTCTTTACGATCGAGAGCTTTCACAAAATTTCGTGGCATTATTAACTTGGAGCGATTTCCGGTGCGGCAAGAAAGACCGCTTAGGCGCCATGTTTGGGCTTATTTCGAGTAGTTCAAGAAAGAAAACTTGAATTAAAAAATGAAGTATCTGAATTCCAGAGCTGCTATAACACGTAGTGTACAGATGGCGAAAAAAAAGGGGGGGGGGGGGGGGGATTAAGGAGATCGGTACAGCATGCGTCAGAGAAACCAATCCTAATGGCATTCCTTTGAACTATCGGGTCTTCTTTGGGCACCTTTAATTTCAGCCGCTCTTGAGAAAACATCACCGTGGAGCGGAGTGAAAATTGTATGGAGACCGGGAAAAAAAAAATGCTTCTCTGGTATGCTGACTTATGTGGTATGCTTCGCGCTAAGTGTGACGGTGGAGTTAGGCCAGCATTTCTATAAGTGTTCTTTGCTGCTTTCCTGGCTTTTCCTTCCGCGCCCGTCAGTAAAGCTGCTTTGCATTCGCAAATGGAAAGGAATGTATTTTTTTTTAAACTTGATTCCAGATATGGCCGCAGTACTTCTCGGAAACCTTGCCTAAAATATCAGAGGGGCGTTTCACTTATTCGAGTATATGGCTTGCCCGAATAGACGCGACTGGGAGAAAAGTGGGAGCACTCTACTTCAGTTCTGTTCGTTGGAGGTTGAAAAATGCAGGAATCGCCTGCCGTAACGACTTTCCTCCCGTTACATACTACAGGCTTTCTGTCATTCTAAAGCCACCGAAATTTCTATTTTCTTGCGCGAAATTCACCAGTGCTGTGGTGTGCTGTGTGACAAAACTTGATAAAAGTTTGCGTGCGGGCAACTCCAATGGGACATCTACGCTTCTTGTCATAGTGAAAATTAATAGTTTCAAGAAGCTGGGGCGAGACAGCCCAATTTGAAAGGAAAAGTGGCTGCATTTTTCACCATGTATAATTCTTGAGACTAATCTTTTACCATGAGCATCCTCTGTAGGACGAAGGCCTGCAACAGTGGCTTGTTGTATTGCCGTGTTGAAGATAAATCTATAAATCCAGCTAATTATGTTCTTCAATGACAAACAAACCAATAAAAAGCTGCGTACACACGAAAACGGGAACAGAGACCGAGACGAAATCATGGCTCTGTCACTGAGCTTATTATGTACGCGCTCTTGTTTAGTTCACCAAAGATGCACCGATACGTCCAAGTATCTTCTTTGAACTCCCCGAATCTGCACAGTGGGCTATGAGGGACGTCACCGGTGGAGGACTTCAGATTACCTGGGGTTCGTTAACGTGCTTCCAAAGCACGGTAAACGAGCATTTGTACCTTCCTCGCTTATCGGAATGTGGCTGTTATGGCTGGGAATCGAACCGCTGACCTCGCTCTAAGCAGCACAACGCTAAAGTCAGTCACTTCGGCGGGTCGACCTTGCAGTGGGTCAGCCGGCTGAATGTTATGTGCGCGAATTTCCTAATCTTATCACACCCTCCATTTCTCTTCCGTTCTCACCCTTTGGATCCCATGCTGCTCGTAGTGGAAGAAGCATAAACTTAATGGTTGAATTTCCGCTATGAAGCGCCAAATGATAAAAAATAGGCCTCCTTCAATGAACCTCCCATATTTAAGAAAATGAACGTACACATACGTGTACGATAAGAATACAGGGTTCCTCTTTCTGGAACCTATCGAAGCAGTTTGCTGATCCATCTTCCACAATGTAAAGATATACCTCACACTTTTTGTACTGAAGCCTTGTTCTGCGTGCGTGTAAATATATATATACACGAAGGCATATCATAAGAAGCCAATACACAAATACACTGAGGACGGCATAGGGAAAATTACTTGTGCTTACTAATTGAATTAAAAAATGATAAATTAATGCAAAGCAAAGTGAATGAAAAAACAACTGGCCGCAGGTAAGGTTCGAACCCACGTCTTCGCATTACCCGTGCGATGCTCTTATCCTTTAAGCTACTGCAGCGCCGTTTTCCCAGCCACTTTTTGGGGTATTTATGCTCATCTACTAGAACTAACCCTGGGAGTGTTAGCCAGTGCCTTCAGGTAGCATGTGTGGGTTTATTGACCACCTGCTTTCACGCCACAGCAGAAAGGACGTTCCACATCCGCCGCCAAGGGTGGGATCGGGTTGCGGGTTCGCTAGCCGGTGGCGATGCCCGCATTCCGATGATGCCCCATTGCAAAATTATTTCTGAGGCTTATTCCATTACGACAGCTCCCTCACAGCTCGGCTGTCACACCAATAAACAGATCAGTTTCTTGAAGTTCATAGTGCATTCAACCTAGAGTAACACTGCATGGTGTGACCGTCTTTTAATTCACCCTGCTATGCCGCCACGTGATTCGACATCGAGCAACCGTGGCCGCAGCACGGCGATCGTTAGGCGCGAATCGTGTGTTAGTATGCATCACCAGCGACGCCAGTGGTAGGTTGTTTCATCGCAGCCCCGTGTTTGTGTGCCAAGACCGCGCGCAGGGCTGCCTTCTGCTTTGCTCGCCGGTGACGCGTGTTCCACTAACGAGGGCCTTCGAATTCCGCGCATACAGCAGCAGGCGCATTTCGTCGCCGATTGACGTGCGTGCGCTTCATCTTTCGACCTTGCGCTGGCCAACTGCTGCGTCGTACTGTAATTCTATACACTCGCATTTGCTTGGCAGGAGCGCGGCTGAGCGACTAACGATGTTTATCGAACGTGCCCCGGCATGTCGGCGAATGAGGTGTGAACAGACGTCCTTTTTTTTTCTGTTCCCCGCAGTTGTTTAGTTGACGAAGTCCGCGGCCTTGCATTATAGGGCGGAATGAAGTGACGATGATGTGCAATTAAGGTAATGACAGAGGTGGCGATGTAGGCTCGTTCGTCAGTCCTGTTGAATTATAGGATTACGTGTAATTTTAATAAAATTTTCATCGTTGAAAGTAAGCGCTGTGTGTCTGTCATAACCTCTCGGTGTCCATGTCCCCGTGTTGAACATAACAGTGGACATTTTTTTTTTTTTTTTACTCCAGGGCACGTATGGTTGCAATAAATCTTCTGGAGGAGCGCAATATAGTTCGTATATAGTTGCATCTCTGATTATTAGAGGGACTGTTCAGAAGCTTTCTTTAACAAGCTAAGAAACTGCGTTTACGAGTGTGTTCAGAAGTGCTGAATGCTGGGTGTGATGATTATGGACGTTCGTCACTTGTTTGTGTGCCTTAAGACGAGAAAAACGCACAAGAGACGCTAGTAGGCAAAAAAAGAAAATGTTTTTCTTTCAAACACACGATAGGCAAGGAAAGGAAATGAAAAAAAAAAACGAAACAATGTCACAGAGGAGTTTCCCGCGCACACTGATGTACGCGACGCTCAGTCCTACTCCACCGTTCGGCGCGTCAAGAGTTCCGAAAAAACCATCTCACGGTTTCGGTCGTGACGAACGACGCGCTTGTCGTTGCCGCGGTACGGTCGCCGAGGCGAGCCGAGGCAGAGGTGGCACGGTTGCTGTTGCTGGAACCGTCGCCGGCACACGGCTGCGCTACCGTGTGCGGCGCCTGGCTATGTTGAGGACAACACTGCGTTATTATTATTATTATTATTATTATTATTATTATTATTATTATTATTATTGCGATAGCAATTATATGGACACTCAAAAGCAGATTTCTGCCGTCGGCGTCGCCGTCGCCGTCGCCGTCGCCGTCGCCGTCGCCGTGAGGTTCCGTATGACGTCATTTGGAGATGAAATCGTCGCCGCGCGCCGAACGCTGTATGTGCGAGTGAAAGGGCGCGAGGGGCGCGTCTTTCACGGGGAGTGAACGCACGGCGGAGAACAAACGCGCGTTCTGCGCCGTGCTCGCTTAAGGGCTGCAGAAGTAGGCGTCTCTTTTCTCCTTTACAATCACCATATATGTAGAGCAAACGCGCCTTCTTCGGACGCGCGAGAGGCCGTGGGGGAGGGGGAGGGAAGGGAGGCGACGTTTAGCTGCGGCACCAAGTGCCTATTTATATCAGAGGCTCCAGCAACAGTCACCAACGCCGCACGCATTTTGAGCTAACGCGCGCAAAACGCCGATGGCGTCGACAACAGTTCTGCGTGTTGTTGCTACCAAAGCCGCTCACCTTACTTCGTATGACATTGCTGTGTTGCTATCGCATTCATTGCTTCGCCCTTAGGGCGAAACTGTGACATTTTATTATTATTATTATTATTATTATTATTATTATTATTATTATTATTATTATTATTATTATTATTATTATTATTATTATTATTATTATTATTATTATTATTATTATTGTCATCATTATCATCATTGTCATGGGGCTGGCGTGCAGTAACGATGACCAGAATGGTGGCAACTGCGGCATAACGACGGCAGCCCGAACGCAATAACAATGAAGGGAAAGGGGTGGCAACGATGGCGGCGTCATAGCGATGACGGTGGCCTGATGACGTCAGCGACGATGGAATGTCAGCGACACTTCGCTGACTGAAATGTAAGACGGCGAAGAGCTGTCTTTTTGAGGGGAACGCTAATATTTACCGCTGCTCTGAAAGCCGTGAGAACTGCACTTTATTTAACCAAGAGCGTCTACGTCTGTCTTCTTTGGCAAATAATTTTTACTATTTCATATAAGCCACTATTCTATTACTATTCCATATATCCCAACAATGTTTCTAGTAATTTGCTCTTTAAGCGGCCCTGTAACACAGAGCTTCCCATTTCGTGCTCTCGCTATAGCCCGGGACACATGTGTGATAGTAGTTGCAGATGAATTTTGCGAGCTTATTTCCAGACCTGCTTCTTCATCACAATGTGCAGAATTTATTGATAATTCGGTAGTGTTAGCTAAGCAGAAAATAAATGCTTGCTATTGGGCACAACATTCTCAATTAGATCCTGCAGTCACATTAAGCGAGCTTCAATGCAATCGCATCATGTCGCTTAAAGTCTGCTGCTGGGTCGGATGGCATTACGTGCAACATGCTAAGAAACCTCGAGCCGACAGATACAAATGCTGTCTTAGATATCTATAATAATCTATGGATAGAAGAAACTGTACCTGGTTCTTGCAAAGTCGTTCGAAATATACGATTTTCAAAACCGGGTAAGACGCCCTTGGGCCTTGAATCCTTCCGCCCAGTTAGTTTGACAATTTGTTTATGCAAAGTAATGAAGAAAATGATTGACGCGCGACTTGAATGGTGGTGCAAAGAAACGGATGTGTTGTCCGATTAGTTAGCAGGTTTTAGAAAACAGAGATGCACAATGGATGCAATAGTGGATATACTAACCTGTGTGAAACATGAACGTGCATGTGGCAACTTGATGATAGCAGTATTCTTAGACATCAAGAGGGCATTTGACATTGTTAGTCACGTTCATGTTCTGCTAAGTATGTTAGAACTCGGAATGTCCGGCAGGTCAAAGCGATGGATTTCTGAATTTTTATCAGGTCGCAAAATATTTGTTCAGGCGAGTGAAGGAAAGAGTGCTGAACATGTTGTCAAGCAGAAATTAAGTACCACAGGGAAGCGTGCTCAGCCCTTTTCGTTTTAACTGCGTCATGGCTGATTTAGCAAGAACACTACCATCACAGATAGGATTCTCACTGTATGCAGATGATGTGTGCATTTGGACATCTGGGACTAATGTTCAATTACTTCAGATGGCATTGCAAGACGGCATAAATATCATTAACCACTTTGAGAGAGAGAGAGAGGAATGGTTCTATCACACGCGAACATGTTGCCTTTCACTCGGAGGCAGTTTAAAAAATTCACTCTTAATCTGGAAGGACAACCTCTAATGACAGTCACACAGCATCGAATTCTTGGAATAATACTTGATTGGCAGCTATTCTGGGCACCCCACATAAAAAAAAAAAACTCGAGAACGAGGTCAATGCGATAGTGACTGCACATCGCAGACTTGCTGGCACATCATGGGCCGGTTCACTATCGACCATGTTGACTGTTTACAATGAATTATTACGACAAAAGATTGCATATTCCGCGCCCATCTTACACCGACTTTCCCACATGTCAGAAAAGTGACTTCAAAGACTTTTCGTTAGTGGACTGCACATATGTCTAGGAGTTCCACGAGCGACTTATAGCCGTCTTGTAATAGCTGAGGCTCGCCAATCACCGTTTCCAGTTATCAGAACTACAGAAACATGCCGGCATTATTTTTGTCTTCCAACAAAGCATAAAGGCCACCCTTTGGCTCAAGACATAATGAAACGAGATATAAGTATGTTCATAAAGAAATTTTTAAAAATCTTCATATATTCCCAAAAAATGAATTTTGGAGTTCAGATGGAATTGTCAGCAGATGGGATATCCAGAAAAAGAGACATGTGCCTTCAGGCTGCTTGACAACTTGCACTTAGCAGATATATATCCAGTATTCAGGACATAGATGCATGTCTATACAGATGGCTCCAGTCCAGCAACCTCGTCAACTTCAGCATTCAATATACCGCACCTCATTAAACAACAATCATTTAAGTTATCTCGTGCGCCTTCGCCCACAACGGCTGAACTATTCGCAATCCTATGTGCGATAAAATTCATAACTTCAGAGAGAGATGCGCAAAAATGGGTAATTTTCAGCGATTCACAGGTGGCACTAATATCACTCTGCAGCAGAAAAGCAAAAACAATCAGTGATAGTATGATATATGAAACACTTAAAGACCTCACAAAGGCAAGCAAAGCGAAGCTTGAAATAACATTCCAGTGGATACGTAGATATTGCAACATTCTTGGCAACACAGCAGCCAATGAAGCACCATGACAAAGCACACCTTAAAGATGATCTGGTTTCGCTCTTTTTAGCCAACGTCTTCCTAATGTGTAGAAATACGTGGTTTGACCAGAATTCTAGGAGCTCTTATTTATACCATATCGATCCGCTTATTGAATTCAAATATTCCATTGTCATTAGACAGAAATGTGGGAACCTTTATTCATCAATTAAGGCTAGGCACTGCCTACACAAAACATTTATTACACAGTATTGGCAGCGTGGAAACCCCCGAATGTGATTGTGGATGTGTAGATGAAGATATGCATCACCTCCTTCTAGGTTTCCCACATCACGACACACCAAGACGCTGACCTTAACCAACTCTAATGACATTAAACCGCAGACCTTTCAATTGAAGGAAACTTTTGGGCCCTTGGTCAACAACGGCCTTGCCGTAGAGCGCTTTAAAAGCGTGAAAAACTTTTCCCGATGACAGCGGTATTGTTGGCCGTTATTAACGCTTATAATGTTCCTTTTATTTCAACGCCGCTGTATATGTCTATGTGTTTGTGGATTATATGTTGACTATTCTGTTCTGACTATATTTGATAACGCATTTACACGATGTACGCAACACCCGCTGGCTAGAGATTGTATTGTTAGGTGACAGTATTCTTTGTATTTTTGAGACTTTCTTCTGCAGTACCATGGAGTTAACTTCTTTATTGTATGTACCACATATTTTTTCACGTTGTAGTGTTATTGTGAAAACGTCGCTTGATAAGTTTCTTTTTATGTTCTAGTGCTTCTATGAGAAGGTTGTTTGACATGTAATCTTGAACCCTGTATGTTGTAGGTTAGACTCATTCAAGAGCTAATGAGTAGCCGGCGCCTCATTTGTGCGTCAACATCTCTTTATATCATATCATTAAAAAAAACTCAATACATGCATGAAAAATGAAAAACCCGAGGTTCAGCTCTAGCTATGCGTAAGTGGTCAGCTAATTCATCAAGAAAATTCATCTAAAAGTGCAAGCATACCAAAAAATATCAGGCAGTAGGAAACAAATTATACGAAAAAAGTAGACGGCAGTACTCTATACAATATCAGTGCAGATATGTGACTGATATGAAGGGGAATACAAACAAAAGAGACGCAGATAAAGTCTGTGTAATTACCTTATACTCGTCAAAATGCTATTATAGTAGTTAGCAGGAAAAGTTAATTGAAAGAAATCCTTGCGTGACGCGATATAATGTATCATAGGTCCAGTACTTAATTCAAAAATCGCATCTTCAAGGTATAATTTTCTGTTCGTTATTATATCTTTTTTTTGCCACAATGTGCGTGGCTAAAATTCTGTCCGGAAATCATTGACAATAGTAATTCTTGTAACGTTCTGTCGTAAGCTGGACTAGCATTTTTTGACACGGCTATATGTAGCTCTCTATTAGTTTCTTCCCTGCCACACAGCCAGGTTGCAGCTTTTCAAGGATTCTAGCGCCTCATCAGAATATTCTACCGTCAAGATTTTCTCCCGACTGTATTCCGATAATACCCCCGTGGGTTCTGCCTAAACCGTTTGTTGCTCTGCAGATTCCCGAAATTACGAAAAAGACGTCCATTGCATCCATTGGCCTCAAGCAGCTTACTCTGTGTCACCTTTATGCAGAGTACGGTGATACCGTACACGTGTATACGGATGCCTCTGTCACACCATATGCCTCCACTGCAGCCTTCGTCATTCCACATATGATCGTCGCACGGCAGTTTAAACTAGGCCGTAGGACAACATCAATTGCCGCAGAACTTGCTGCTATCCGGGAGGCACTTCGATTTCTCTCCACGGAGCCTCCTCGCGCATGGACGATATTCTGCGATTCCAAACCAGCTCTTCAAACTATTGACTGTGTTCTCAGGCGGGGCCCGTATTATTCAATGGCTATAGAAATCGCAGAGCTTCTCGACCATGCAAATAGAAATGGGCTTAATATCACCTTTCAATGGATTCCTTCACACTGTGGTGTGATAGGGAACGAACAGGCAGACGCTGAAGCGAAAGCTGCTTTAAATAATGCGACTGAAGTACGCATTCCCTTCTCACGGACAGACACAAAGGCCCTACTTCGTTGCGTAATACGCAATTGCACGTTGGAGCACTGGACCCAACCAGATCGTCAACACAAGCGAGTGCATAAATGGGGCCCACAAATGAAATACCGCATTCCTCACAAGCTCAAAAGAAGCCAAACAAGCATGGTGCACCGGATTCGCCTTGGTGTCGCATTCACGAATCGTTATCGACATATGATTGGTTACAGTGACATTAACCCCAATTGTGAATACTGCCAGGTACCAGAAACACTTGAGCATATATTTTGCGTTTGTCCCGCGTACGCGCAAGAACGACAGAAACTGGTCTCTTCAATTGCACAAGTCGATAACAGGCCCCTATCAGACGAGTTTCTTTTAGGTCCTTGGCCCAATGCAAACAGTGCAGCCCTGATAACCAGTGCCGCTTTAGCCTTTCTACAGCCACTGGGCTCGACACACGGCTTTAGAAATGCCACAACGTTGTGAACTTGTATATACACACCTCCCCCTCTGATCATCATCATAATCATTCATTACCCCTTTTCCTCCCCGTCCCTTTTCCCCAGTGTAGAGTAGCAGGCCAGAGCAAGTTACAGCTCAGGCCGACCTCTCTGCCTTTCTGTAAATAAATTTCTCTCTCTCTCTCTCTTCTCTTTTACACAGTCTTGTTTTATGCGTCTCGCCACAACACTCTGCTTCCCATCTGGCCTTACGCCTCAGATATAGCCGAGGTTGTGCGTAGAATTCCTATGCTCTAATACTTTAATGCGGTTATATTGAAAGCTAAGAAGCAACACTGCGCCAACCATTGCTTTGTGAGTTCCTTTTTTCACTGAAAGAATAACTTTTCGTGTAAACAATAGAGGGGCACTCCTCGCAATCCGCTTGCGAGGTTGAGATTGGTTTGAGCGGCAATTTTTTTTCTATCCGCTATATCACGTGCGCTCGACGAGGAACCTGAGCTGGGCCCGCGCTCGACTGCCTTCCCAAATGCGCTGAGTGCAAAACTTCGTCTCGCCAGATGGCATGTTCGCAGCCTCTCGCGTAGGTTGCCTCGATGCGCTCGCTCAGCCCCGCTCCGTACTCTCATGCGAATAACAAATGTGAAAGGGTCGGCGAGGTCGAGTCACGCTCGGTTGGCTTTCGCTGCATTCTGGAGATTTCGCACAGTGGAGAAGTCGCGCAGGAGCCGTGACGGAATTTCTGAACAGCGATGCTGAAAGTACGCAAAACGAATTTTCCCTCTAGTTACGTTTGCCTGTTACAAGAGCTGTTGTTTCAGAATTGGTGCATTCGTTTTACCATGAACTGGGTAAATGTTTCTTCGAGTGCGAAGATTTTCTTCTGAAACGGTGTTATTCGTATTGAACGTTTATTCATATAAATTTAAAGCAGTGGTTGATACCTTCAGTTGCGCTGTTCGTTACCTCATGCTGGATTCAGAATTACATTTACAAAAGACGCAAATAGAATGGTTATAAGACCATTATCGAAAACATCGATAATAGTCTTAGAACACCTGCATATGCCAAGTTACAGACACGAATAAAGCAAGTCACAGAATAACTTAAAGTTGAATTTTAATATATTGTGATGCCGAACATAAAGATGTAGAGAAAACATTGCTTTTAGACAGCTTAGCGAAGATTTCTCCCTTTGTAACTTAGACAAGGATCAACATTACGTCTTAGACTTTTAGATCAATGCTAGATGTGGCAAAACGACAGTTATCATTTGTGCAGGGTATAATAACACTCAAAGCAGCAACGACAATTAAAATTTACACATGAGGTTCACACGAGTCATTCCATAGTACAGATGGCAGAACCCCACTGTTGTTTACAGTTTTCTGAACAAAACGACCAAAACAGGTGCACATGCATTGTTGCGTGAGAGAAAAGATGGAATTAGAGTTTATTACAGGAAAAGCAGAGTAGTCGGGCGCAGGTTGTATGCTCTGGATTGCTACTCCGTACATGTAAAGGAGCCAAGATCGTGCAAAAGAATTTGAAATATCGTGAAGACAGGAAGAAGGAATGTGTATACAGGGTATCCCACCTAAAAGTAACCAATGTTATAAAAACGAACGAGTGTGCTAGTGGGCTGACTAGCCCACTAGCACACTCCGTCGTTTTTAAAACCTTGGTTATTTTTTGCTGGGACATCCTGTATATAATAACCACGAGACACAGTGTCTTCCTTAAGAAATCCGCTTGGGGTGTCCATATAATTGCTATCGCAATAAAAAAAATCACCTAGTACACTCTAGCCATGCTTTGTTAACGTCACGGCTCCAATTCATACATTACACATTGCATAACTACACATAAGTATTTAAACGTGCAATTATATATGACCTGCTACATTTGTTGTATTGTAGGCTTACAGGAAGATGGACGCCTGAAGTGTTCAATAATGGTCGAACAAGGGATGCCTGATGGTGGAGTCAACGTTTACAGAAGGGGACTTATGTTCACCACAGACAAAAACAGGAAACTCGAAACCTTGGCTACAGCTTGAGGCGTACGTTGTTCGACCACTCTTGGTCACTGTTATGCTTAGAAATTCGTAACGCTTGGCTGTTGAGTCACGAAGTCATTTCTCAAGTTTCGCCACTCCATTCAGGTGTATGCGAACTTTCTCTTTCTAGAGCTCTTGAAGAGCAGCGGGAGGGTGAAAAGGTGGGCTGGCGCCTCAGTTGTTCAGGAGAGGCATATTTTGTCGACAGGTGGTACAGCCAGATGGCTGAAAATTTCGTACCTTGATAGCTTTTCCTGGTCGAAATTTTTTTTCAGTCAAATATTAGTTTTATGCTAGGTTCATTTAATTGACAAAAGTCAGGAAACAAAAACTTGGAGGACGCTTAAGCCTCGCTTTTTATGAGTAGAACGCGATAGAATTCAAACGTCTCTGACTGCTTCTCACGCTTCCCGGCAATTGCAACTTATGTGACTGTAATGTTTGCCAGCAAACGCTTGCGGCGAACGCTATGCCCGAAGGCGAGCTTTCTGGTAGAAACGCGACTTCTTTCGTAGGCCAATCTTGGATGTAGTGCACAGCCGCACTAAAAAAAAATACATAATTTTCAGGTTTCCGTTATTGTTTTGCACTTTTAATATTTCAGTCTGAGAAGATTTTACATAAAAGGCATGCGCTGTCACTGTTTTGTTTCATGACATTTGTTTGTGGGCTGTCATTCTCAAAATTCTGAGGAATAACCTTGTCAAAAATGTAAGACAAGGTATATATGAGAAACTTCAGTGATAGAATTGTCGGGCAATATAACCCGTATATACCGCTTGTCATATACGAAGGTGTGGCATGTACATATACCTAAATATACATGGAAAGTTGCGCTCACGGACAATGCTCACGAAGACTAGTGCCTCTCGAGTGGGCAGTCGCACCATTCGCTGCTGATTGCCTGACACGCTATCATAAACTTCACACCATGCTTTGAAAACTTGCCCATAAATCAACACCGAGGTGAAAGAGAGAAAGAAATGAGATGGGAGAACCAGGTATATTTACCGCGAGAGAGGCTTCTGGTTTGCTGCCTTACACTTAAGGGAAGAGCAAAGGGGAAAGAAACACAGAAAGCATAACGCACACAGAAAATAAACGCACAAAAAACAGAGTTTGGGGAAATACCAGGAAAATTAAAAACTCTCTAAGAGGCCACTGAAACGTGGGAAGTTCAAGCAAGCCAGCCAGCCGGTGGCGTAATTTTTGGGATGGCACGTGAGCTACACGCTCACGTGTACACGCGCTGCTTACGTCATATTTTAAAACCATATAAACATTGTATCACACGTCCTTGATTTCATTGTGAACAAGGCTCCCGTCAGGGGAGCCGAAACGTCTTTTCTTGTATTTTTATTGGTCGGTGTCCTTCTTTTCACCCTTCTGCTTTAAGGTATGTATAACAATATTTTATAGTTCCCATGCGTCATGTTGAAACGCATGAGAAATATAAATGTCATAGTATATATAGACTCTTTAGAACCGACACCTGCATGCCTGCCTATGTTCCGCTTGTTTATTATTCTGTTATTTCTGCATGCATGCGTAGAGGGTGCCGTGATTTCTTCTTACTGCAAAGAGTGCGTTTTTAAGATTTTCAAACTGTTCTTGATAAAACTGTTCAACGTGACTTCGCTTTTGCTCATTTAAGTTCCTGAGTGTGCACGCTTTTTTCACGCTCTGAAGTTCGAGCATTTCAGAGAATTTATAACTTCGGAGAATTTCACGCTCTGAAGCTCGAGACAGACGACACAGCCGAAAATTGCAATCAAGGCATTGCCATCTTATCAGTTTTATCAATTTTATCACAAATCAGTTTTTAAAGAGAGATAAAATAATTTGTTTTCCTTAGAGCAAGCTTATAATTGGCCAAAGCATGAAAATGTAAACCGAGATGAGATGTCCGCCAATTAGAAACGGGAGGGATAATGCAGAACTACACTTTATTCGGCAGAATCTCTTGGGGGCGAAAGTGAACTGGTCGCTCAAACAACTCGACATCATACCATGCAAGAAGGACGTTGTTGCGCAACTACACTGATGCTGGATAATAGACCGCCTTCTCGATGTGAGCAATACTCCTTACGTCGCCGCAGGGCATCACCAAAGAGAAAGATGACTGGTTAAGCCTTAATTAATGATACAACGCCACTACATGTATTTTTCCTTTTGCAGTGTTAAGTGCTTTTTAAACATGACAGCACATCGGGGAATTCTTTCCTAGCAAGAGACCATGGGCTTTCTGTGATCACCTAGGAATACATAAGATATCAAACGAAACCTTGGGCGTATCGTGTATACGGGTAAAGAAAATGAAAGAAAGAAACCGGCTGTTAACATCTCCATGAAAAAAACGCAAGGTAATAATTTTGCGGATGGAAATAAAACAAAACGAAAGAGTATGAATATCACAAAGCCAGCAGGCTAATATATGTACGCAAAAAATGGGCACTTTGAAGAATAAAATTGAAAAAAAAAAACATTAGTTCTGAGCGGGGTCTAAGAATGGCTGTGAGTTGGACTCCGCCTCGACTTAGGAGATGCGATACAGCGTTCGCATACGATGTGCCCGCAGAGGGATGCTGCCTTAATCCGCATTTAATGATGTACCCTGGCGACTGCGCTCTGTGGGGACCCTGGGAAGAACACCGGTGCAATAGCGGATTCTGAACGAAGCCCGTTCACGGAAGAGAGGCAAGAAATTATAAGTCGGACCCAAGCCCAGAGCTCTTGCTCTCAGATTGTTATTGCCTACCAGGTTTCGCCCAGATAGGTAGAGGTGGCCTGAGCTACGAGCTGAAGGAGAAGAGGAATGTAGGCTCTGGTAGGGATATAATCATTCAGGCAGGTGCTAGACGAATTGTATTTCGTATACTGGACCAAAACTCTTGGTCTATAAGGCATTGCTCATATACGGTGCCTGTGAAAAACGACCAAGGAGGGCCACATTTCGATGATATGAATAACATTAAACGTTGCGGTTTGTTTGCGCGGAATGGCCTTTACGAAAGCGAGTAGCTCTTGCCTGAAGGCGATGGGGACTCTGGTGAATAGCTGAAGTGGCGGTGCCGGTCACTTAACTCGGTGTCAAGCGAAACACGCGGTTTACGAGTTATTCAATGCGGACTTTCAAGGACGCGCGCTCCGAGTGGCGATGATGACTGGATCTTTCTCTGCTTGGACGTGGTGGAAAGAATGCAGAGTATTTTTTTTTTTTTTTAGTTTCCCCATATGCGTCAAGTGTGTTGTTCATTACGAAGAGAGCATACTGATGGCGCGTGTGTGTCGATTCTCACGAACCCAGCGTAGGTGCGTTGCATAATAAGTGCTCAAAAAGAAGTGAAAGCAATGCACACGCACGCACGCATGCGCACACATGCGACAACAGTGACAGTATCTGGGATGTCCAGGCTCGTTCAATATGAGCTGCAACGTGGCTGAACGGGCTCCAGAACTACGAGGTGGTGAAAGACATACGAAATATTGGTTTCATAAATACCACTTACTTGAACGGCGTTCCATTCTCCTCTTTTCAGCATGTCGAGGCCACCGTGAAGCCTTGGGAGCCTTCGGCCATGGGCATCGTATCGCCGCTCAAATTGAACGCCACTTTACGTGCAGGTAAAATTGACACACTTGTACTCAAATTGAAGCACATTGCGACACTTCAGTCACGTTGAAACAAGGCGAAGGAGCGTATCAAAATGCTTATTGATTGATTGATTGTTTGATTGATGCGGTTTCATAACTCAAACAAACTCGTGGGCTATGAAAGATACCGTGGCAGGAGGGGGTTTGCAAAAATTTTTACCATATGGCGTTCTGGGTGCGCACCATAACACGCTGATCAATGATTTTGCATTACGCTCCTATCAGAATGCGGATGTCTTCTCTGGGAAGCGAACCATTGATCTCGTACTGGACAGCAGAACGCCCTATCCGATGAGCCACACAGACTTTTTCGATTTATTATATGTTTGCGTAGTCACCCGCAACCTTTATTACAAAGTTTAAAACAGCTTGACTCGGCCTCCTTAACGAATATTTCGTTGTTTACTATACTTCTGACATATCTGTTCTTAATAAAATTCCGTCGTTATCTTGTTTCGTTCTCTTAATATATTTCCTCTAAGCTCGAAGATTTGCCCCCGTGCTGTGATGTGAATCAAGTTTCAAAAGTAGCTACCCCGAAAATTCCAAAATCATGAGATTCAGCAGAACGTGTCCCGATTGAGCAAAGTAAAACGTATACAAATGTGAGACCACAACAAAGACCTTACATTCTGGATGCGATTCGTTGCTCTCGACACACAGGTTGCCACATGATTTTTTTTTAACACCACCCACTTCCTTCCTACCCCCATCTCATTTTTATTTGGAGTTAAAATTTATATTGTAGGACATGGCAATTTCCAAATGCTTTCGAGCTTTTCCGATGACGGCAGGCACTTCCACATTTTTTTTGCTTCACTTCATGATGACGAAGCGAATTCATCTCTTCATTTTTTTGCGTTACAAAAATGTACGAACGAAATGCAAAATGCGCAGCCCTTAATGAGAAATGGCCGGTCGATGAAGCGAAGCTAATCAAAGAAGCAATAAAAAACTATAAAGTTCAAAGCGCGTGTAGAATAAGCCAGCTTCTTTTCTCCGTGGCACTTAGTTTTTTTTTTTTTTTTTTTTTTTTTTTTTTTTACTCTATTCCTCCCTTTACTGAAGCGGGTTCCGTTTCTTGACTCAACGAATTAGGGAAGTGAGCGGCCCTTCGCTGACTGCATGAAATCGATCGCGTGCATTTCTGTTCGATCCTTCCACTTTCGTTTGAAGGCGTCGCTACCTTCTCTTTCTTACATGGTGTGCATCGTATTTATATCAAGCTTTATTTCTATTTGATTGCACGAACAAGTAATCTCAACAACCGACCATGGGCTGGCTTAGAGGATCTGTCGTTATGAAATGTCTGAGAAAATATTAGCTCACATAGAAGTAAATTGAGGAGACGCACTAGTAAATTTTCAGATTGAACATTAGGTTTTAGTCATGGTGTTTTGCATAGAATTCTCCTTGGAATCGCGTGTTGTTTCAACAGCTTCATTTCAACCAAGAAATATTTGAACTATAGCATCAGATTTGTGATCTAGTGTATTGTGCATGGTCAGAAGATATCCATTGTTGGTGTAATAAATTAATGTGCTGGCACTTCTGCAAAAAAGAAGAAATTAATAACATCCAAAGTCATGAATCCAGCCCACCAGCAAATACTCGTAATATTCAAGGCACAGTTTTGATATGCTACATGCACTGCTTGCGATATTACTACTTTTCTTTGAAGGGGCCGGGATGGGGAGGGGGGGGGGGGGGACAAAGATGAGGCAAGAAGATTTAGTCACATTACCATGGTGACGCGTCTAGTCGCTTACACATAGTAATGATGAAAAGAACAAAATTGAAAACAGAGAATTGAGCTAGTTGATTTTGGACAAAGAGATCTTCTACCGCGTAAGAGAATGAAAAGATGTGCAGAAACAAAACGGGGACGACCAGCGCTCTTCCTTTCCGTCGCCCCTTTGTCTCTGCACTTCATTTCACTTTTGTTGGGCGCTATAACACGCCTTCGATGAAGAGAAACAATACTACAAGAAGCGAGGTCAGAGTTTAAGAAAATCAAGCACTAAGAATGAGATCAGAGTTAACCAGTTCCCTATGTAATCCGAGATGTGCAGGTTGTATTGAGGAAGATGATATAGACATTAAATTCTAGAATAGACTGTAAAACGCACGTAAAACTTGATCCCAAAAAGCTTAATAAGCAGGTCAGGTTGCTTAGTCGACCGAGAGATACAGGCGCACATGTTTATAATGTGACACAGATGAGATAACATGCGTAGAGAGAGACAAATGATGAAAGAGGGTTGCACGACAGAAAACGCACATGGTATGACATACTCATGTATAGAAGCTTATGAACGTGAGAGCGCCTGCCCTAGGATGACAATAGCTACAGTCAGAGATATCAGTTAAAATCACTTTCTCAGGATTTCCTTTGACTCAAGTATCTTCATAATACCAGGCACAAGAAATTGTTGAAGAAGAAAAACGATTCATTCTAACTCCTCAGAATTCGGTGACCTAGTCGTCGCCGTCATTGTGTTCAGCTGTACGAAGCTCTTCGCTTGCACTGAACAACATTGTTGTCAATGCATATAGTAGCCCGTGCTGTATACGTAGCAAACGTCGTTTTCATTTTTTCTTTATTTTTTCTTTATAGGCTTTGTTGGCATACCTGGAGTGAGGTCATTCGTCCTCGCTACAATGTTTCAAGGTAGCGTCCTGTTTAGGTCCATTCAACCTTATTCGTCAATGTATATATATCACTATAGCAATGCCTCACCTGATCTCGTTTCACAGGTCACTGGTTTAGAATAATGTACGCTCCCTCAGTCGAGTGGAGCTGATGAGCTTCGTGGCACTTCAACGATTGACAAAGATATCTTAAACAGAGTCTAAAGTCCTAGTGGCCCCAAGCAAAGGAAATAAGCGTTAGGGATAAAA
This sequence comes from Dermacentor silvarum, assembly GCF_013339745.2. Classification (NCBI taxonomy): domain Eukaryota; kingdom Metazoa; phylum Arthropoda; class Arachnida; order Ixodida; family Ixodidae; genus Dermacentor; species Dermacentor silvarum. The sequence continues at coordinate 215,236,336 of NC_051156.1, read as the reverse complement.
AATAAAACGTACTCAACACAGTTTACGGCGCTGAGGGAACTAGCAGTCCTAGTCCGCTCGACTAAACTTTCTCGCACAGACTAGCACTTTTACTTCATTTTAGTGCTAGCGTGAGGCCTACGCATACTGAGCGTAACGAGAAGAGAGACTAAGAGAATTTCGCTGTGTAAATGACTCTCTCGGCCGGAGAGAGAACGGCGCTTTTAGTCTAGCGAGTGTGGCACCACCAATTACTCTTCAAATGATTTTTGAGAACGCGCACCTTACGTACTAGAACACTGTTTGTAGGCCACTGTCGGCCAATATTGGGATAGAACGTGAACGTAACAATGTCGTTCTGTCAGGATGACATAATATGTTGTAGGGTTGGTAATATCGATGAATGAATAATCAAATAATAAATTAAATCTATCCCGCAAAATGGTGAAACTCCATCGATGTCCACCTTTCATTTATTCCACTTAATTGATTAGGCCTGTTCGATTAATCGTCTTCGAGAGTTTCATAGCAATGGCGCGAAAATTGTGAAATCGTACTGGAATGGCGGCGCACGAGTATTGACTGTGCGACTGTGGTAGAGCGACTGTCGACTGTTTTTCCGAGTCCTGAGTGATGCCGAGTCGAGCGCTTCCCCTCTCTTCCCCCACACGCCACCGCGCCCTCCGAAGCCGGAGGCTTGAAATACCCTCACACATCAACGCATAAGCAGCCCAGTCGTTGATGGTCGTGCCACTCCCAGTTCACTAAAGATGTGGCACAGCATGCCCACCGGTTTGGAGCATCCATTTGACATAGCGACGGAGTTCATGTCGATTTCAGCAAATCTATGGGGTCCGATCTATTCTGGCAGGCTGGTTGTGTGGCCATTCAAAGAAGGTGTCGGTTTCACCCAAGCATGCCAGCTAATCTACATTCCTTCGCTTTGTAGAAAAGAGCATGTGGTTTAAAATTCTAAACCAGTAATTTTCTTTTCCCCTGTGGGTATTGCAATTTCTCGCATGTTTCAGTTGGACTTCACGTTTCAGTTTTGCCATTTTTCATATTTCTTGTAAACGGGAGACAGAGCTTCCCCGAGCCACACCTCAAGTTAACGAGGGAGCAGCAAACAACATATAGGCAGATGCAGACAGAGTCGTTTCCCCACCCTCGATTACTAAACCGCATGTACCCGAGCCAGTACGGACAAGAATGCCCCGTGTGTCACGAGCCAGGTACACTCCAACACATGATTGCAGAATGTAAATTTAGCCAACCACACCCACCACTCCTCACCAATCCTAACCCCAACATGATCCCCCTTCCCATCCAACCCCTTAGAGAGCGATGGAAGATCTTGCTGTCCAGCCCCGCCCTGGAAGACCAGGTTTGGCTCGTAACCAGGGGCCAGGCGGCGAGAACAGCATATGGATTCCCGTGAAGTGGGAACCACTTCCATCCGGCGCATGCGCTGAAAAACTCATGAAATAAAGTTTTTCATTCATTCATTGTTAACTAGTACCATGTATCTCATTTAATTCTGCACTAGGTGCCATTTTATAAAATATAATGTTTATTTTTCAAAAACCACTAGTGCAAACTATATTTAGTCAAATAAGTTAAGAATTATTCTTAATGAAACGTTTATACCCGGGTGTTTAAGACTTGGTTCCACCTCTCAAACATTAAAATAGGGTAGTACAAACGTAGATAACTGTTTCAACCTTTTTAAAAATGCCCGGCAAAAAATTCGCCTAATCAATTTATCGATGAAACAACCTGCATCGAAAGCGATTAATCAATTGAAGGCTGAAATGACCAACGATTAAGCATTAATAGAATAAAAAAATATTTGGCCATTCCTAATTATGTTGAATACCTTCTGCTTTTAGTTTCAGAAGCATTGATTTCTGTAATTTTGTTTCTCTCTTGTGGCATTTGGTGTTTAGTACTTGTATACTGTCCTTCGATCTGACATTTCATGTCAGAAGCTTTTTTTTTTTTTTTTTGAACGTTTGACGGCTTGTGGTATACGGCTATTTTTCTGATTTGACAAGGAGCCACCGGCATCGTAACCTAGTGCCCAGGCCATTTTATTTAGTATAGAGAATAAAAATACATATTTGATCAAACAAGAAATTGCGTCAAATTCGGAGCAGGGTAGAACGGCTTCTCCGCAGCTGTTGTACTCATGTGAAAAAAGGGACGTATTCGCAAAGCTTTTCCGTCGTACGTGCTTTCTGCCACTGGCTGGTAAACTTCGCTCATAGTATGCGCAGCATTAGGATTGGCTGAAATTTCCTTTTAACAATAATCCCAGCGTAAGCCCCTTTTGCGAATACGGGCCGAAATTCTGTGTAGACTTTATGAGCGTTGATACATTGTCCGCACGGTTCCACAAATTTAGGGCAAACATAAATCTTTTTCATCCGCTCCAACAGTACGAACCTCTCGATTATTTCACTAAAATGCAAGCAGAGAATTCCTCCGTCCATTCAAGATGCATGGACATGAATTCCTCGCGTAAGAAATAACCGTCCACGGAGAGACGAAGAAACAGATAAAATTGGCTACTCGACAGGCAGGGGAAGTATACTGCATGTGTAAGTAAGCAGAAAAACGATATCATGTATTCGCAAATACTTTGTGATTCGCTTTGTGGAAATTGCTTGATGGGAAATAAAATCTCGCAGCTTTTTGTTCAAGGTGAAATGAGGCCTAACCTCGAGAAACATCATCATGAAATCACGCTACTAAAGCATTGAAGTTACAAGGACCTCTGTTCTACTATAAACATAACGTTGTTCTTAGTGAACTCAGATAGATAAGGGTTGAAATTTCAAACTTTCATTCAGGGATAAACTTCCCGGATGTTTGAAAAGACAGCTACAAAGTAGATATATTATAATTCTGTGGTGAGAAAGGTCCCCTGCTTTCTTCGACTCTGACACAAAAGTTGAAGGGGCTATTTTGAAAGCTGATACATAGGCGCGAAGGCTAACTTTTGTTTTGAGCATGAGCGCCTTTAAGAGCACGAAGCAGACATGGCTGTTTTGAGAAATTTACCCTAGAAAAAACCCAAGTGAAAAACCTTCAAACCTGGCTCGACCAACTGAGGAGAAAAACTCGTCATACAAAGTTTCTGTTTTTTTTTTTTTTTTTTTTTTGGGGGGGGGGGGGGATTCTGTACCAGGTTGGTTGAAAGGAGTCTGACGTGACCAACAACATCAAGCACGAATAAGGAAAATCAAAATTTTCCGGATACTATAAGGCCCAAGAGAATGCTGGCGCCATTTGCTTTTAGTGCCCGAGGCCAGAGATGGAACGGTGTATTTTGTATTCCGGAAAAGGGTGGCTTCTGGTCGATCCATCATAATTTAGGCTGGAGTGCTGCTGGGTTCGCATTTCAGACATCTCTATACTCAGCCTTGCCTACTCCGCGAAGTGTTGCGAAAGCTACGGGTAGTGTGAGCACAGTGCGCTGCATTGGGCATAGCTTTGCGTGTGTAGCGCTGCATGTTTTTAACCTTGTATATTTGTGTGCACTATCTATTCTTTGTGTCATTGCCATCCCATAAACCGGTGTAGCTATGACCACATATGAAACTGATTCGCAATCACAATACCTATAAAGTTCTCTACTTGCATCGCCCCGCCTGAGGCGGGGTGATGCAAGCTACTTTATGACGTACATCTACAACGTACGGTGACGCAGTTCAACGCTGTACTTACGGAGTGAGTCATAACATCTGCCCCAAATTGCGACTACATGGTGGCTTGGACCGTACATCTATGTCCCCTACTAGCGAGCTACGTTATTATCCGAAGGAGTTACAAATCATAGTACAGCACACTCAGACGAGGCTCTTATTGCACCTTGGCTCTTGACGCTGTAGAGCTTATGGACGTCGAACAATATCGTTTCAGTGAAATAATATTTCAGTCGTTGCTCGGGCTCTCCAGTCTGAAAAGCAATGCACTTGTGGACACCAATGCAATAGCTGGATTGCATAATTTCATTGCATTGTGTATTGCTTCATCTCAGACCAGACACAAGCGCCCTAATCGCTTATTGGATTGGAAGTTTCACATCGGATCACGGGGATCGACCAGATCATCACTGCAGGTGGCTCAGTGAGTTTGACACCGAAAGGAGGATTCCTAGGCCACAGAAACTAAAATGCATCAGTGATACAAGTTTGGTCCACAGAATACCATTTGGAGTAGCATTCGCCCGGAGCAATGCAAATCTCATGGTTCGCGACATTAACTCAGACCCTGATTGCTACCAGGTGCCATAGAAACGCTAGCGTATCTTTATCTAGCGTTTGGGGTTAGCATGTACGGCTCTTGAACAGCACATATGCAGGAGCGTCAGACTTTAGCCTATGATCTGGTATACAGATGTACATAAAGGAAAGATGTACTGGCGCCGGATTCCCCAAAATTTTTCATATCTCACAAAATATTTCTTTCGGGAACGATCTTCGCATTTTGCTATCATATTTTGCTGATAATATGTCATGATATGTCCCACTATGTCACGCATCAGTATTGGCTGAAATTTGCTCTTGAATAATTATACATTAAGAAATTTTGTGAACATCGGCGCTTATTTCTAAGACTACCAGGCCAAATGATGCCTATGTTACAGGAAACTTAGTCGAGGCTAACGTGCCAGTGGCATAAAGTAAATGTATCTATTTAAGAAAAGGCGGAAAACCGCCATAGAATATCACAGTACAGCAATTACAGTGAAGATGAGGGATAATGCAAAGTAAACATATACCATTCCACGCAGCGATGCCGAGGTTAAGTGTAAACGGGTGTTGGAATAAGTAGAAGTTTATCGTCTCTCTCAAACATGCACAAATACGTGAGCTGCTAGAAAAGCAAGGAAAGCAGCTAGCTGCTTTTTTTATTTCATATTTTGTACATGTCAAGTGATTAAAAACTAGTTATCGCGATGATCAGTGCACTGTCGAAGTACGAAAGCTGAAAATAATGATCCCGTGCGTCCCAAATAGAGAGAGAGACGAAGACCGATTGGTAGGAATTCGGTCAAGACAAGCCGAATAAAACTTGACTGCCCTGCGCTCTAAAGACAATATGTTCAAGCATGTTTTTATTTTTCGGCTTGGAGTTTTATTAGAACCCTCCTCCGCCATTTGCTCCATTCTGCTATTTAATTAAGTTCCTGTCTCCAGCGTTTAGTTCGTGCCACGGGAACTTGAAAAAGACAAGACTTACGACACGGCGATTGGCCTCTGATAGAGCTGACCTTTTCTAATTGGACCACCGCCGTAAACTGATGAAAATTTCCTCTTTCCTATGGCGCTGCTTCAAGTTCCACAACATTGAAGAAACGAAAGGTTTTGATGAACAAAGGATGCAATAGCGTCATTTCAAAGCGAAAGCCAATGAAAATAACATTATAGGAGCCGAGCGATAAGGACAGAGCTGCTCTCTCACTCGTTTCTTCGCTCATTTTTCTTTAGATCGCCTCGCTTGCTTGCTCTCTCGCTCGTTCGTTAGTTCACTCGTTCGTTCGTTCATTTGTTCATTGAGGAAGCAGACTTTTCGTTTAGGACCAACATTTTTTTTTAATTGCTGAAAGTCGGTAAATGTTTAGAAATCTGTAACTCTCCACCAAGAAAAGATATCGCAGTTTTGTAAATTGTAACTATTGGGGTATCTCAAGCGAACAAATTTTGTATACGAATTTACATCTTACGTGGAGTTGTTACAGCGTTTACAGGGGTTTCAGAAAAGTCCAACTAACGGATTAGCGGTAGGGCGGTGTTTAAATCACCACTTTTGGGCACTTTGGAGGTATAGATAGCTACAGTTTACGTAATTGTATATGTACTTTTTTTATTGCTGACATACAGGGTGGTAAACTTTACATTTGGTATATTGAAGCAGTGCAATTTGCGAATAAATAAATCTAAGACAAAACTCGAGCCATATTTTGAAAATTCACTTTCCACATTTGCATGATTTAAACATTTTCTTTCAAATGCAATCAACCTCATATGAATCGGTTCATTAGTTGCCGAAAGAGAAAATTCTACGTTCTCTTGCAGTTACATAGGAGCTCCCAAGCTAAAGCTTCCTTTTAAGACCGAAATCCAAATAATTAAAAGCGATGGGATGATTCTTTTCGTGCAGCAGCATTCATTCGACGATATCGCATACGCCTCTCCCAAATGCGCCACACAGCCGTCGTTAGGGTGTGGTACCGCTCGCTCGCAAAACCTCACCGTTCATTACGATTTCAATTTGAAACAACGAATCAGCCTTTTAAGCACCAGTTGGAGTGCCTGAGTTATACTGTAGGCAGCATAGAGCTGAGCTTGAGTTGCCTTAAAGAGAAAAGCTAAAGTATCTTGTGCACCGTGATGTTTCGAAACGTCTTGGTTGAAGTACAGACATAACCCTTCACTTGGTCTTTCCACAAAGCACCGCGACTAAAAGAACACACTAAAAACCTCCTATGGATGTGCTTGATGTTGAACGCTCTAGTGATTATATTTTCAGTTTGTACCACACAACTGAGGCTTCGACTTGTTGAATGTAACCGTACAGTTTGAGAGGCATATAGAGCCTTGAAAGTTGGGCCGAGTTATTATGTCAGTATTGCGAAACGAACCAGCATGTCATAACTGTTTCTGAAACAATGCGAAGCTGTAGAATACTCGCAGATGATTAGAACGTGTAGCGTCAAAAGGGAATAACTGCTGCCTATTGTCGTTCCGTATACTGGCAACAACAAAAGGTCTCAATTCGCTTCCCTTAAATCTACAGCCTCCTCAAACTGGAGGTAAACAACCTTGTTTTGGTAAGCAGTTCCCAAACAAATAGCGCTGGTATAATTTTGACTTCTAGTGTTGAGTACTCATAGTAATGCCGGACGTTTCAGTCGACAAATGCGAAAATTGGGCGTTTAATTTTACCGCGAATGGCCGGTCGTGGCATAGGAAGCTTCAACTGGTTAAACTAAAGATAAATCTTGTAGAAGCTATATTTAGGAAGCATTTGTTACATGGTCGTCGCACCACTGCACTGCTTGCTGCAAATGCTCCTCTGGTCGATTAGTCAAATATTAAATCCTAGTTTTTATGTTTATGCTTTCATATCAACCTGAACTGCCGTTACAGAGCAGAGAAGCATTCGTGAAATGTTTGCGTTGCGCTGGATTGAGCTTCATTTGTCAGCACTGTAAACGCTACTTTTGAATAATGATTGTTGAGAATTTCTTAAAATAAGTTTTCAAACGCAAAAACAGCCGGAAAAGCTATTTGAGAACGGCTTCAGAATAGTACTAGCGTAGAGAATCAGAGGAAACAAATGAAAACACTCTGGTATACACACGCACGCCACCCGGACTGTAGCAGACGGCAGACGCGACTACTGGCCCTGACGTCACGCGAGTGGCGCTCGCATCGCCCCTGTAGGCCGTGCTGGCTGCTAATATTTTATGTTTACTTGAAGTTCAAATTCACACAAGATGTACAGTTTTACATATTTTCACCGAAGGCTGAAAACTTGTATTCAATTTATCAAAGTCCTGTCGAGACAGAAGCACTGAAGTATACATTTCTCAGATTGAGAATCCCCACGGGTTCAGTCCGAAGCCTTGCTTTTCTTCCATCAGTCTGTCCGTAGCATCTGTTGTTTACAGGTCCATCCTATTCCTCTAACTGCCAACACCAGTGTCGTTCAGCACTGCAGAGACATTAGACATAAAGTGAACATAAGGAAGCGAACCGCATCAGAAGGCCTGGAACAGACACGTCGGTAAATCCAGTGGAGTGCAAGTTTCAAATCCAGGCGCGTCGGGATTACGATGTAAATGGAGATGCCTACGGAGTTGCCGTTTTGTTTGGATGTTTCATCAAGCACACACCCCCTGAAACACTCGTCTTTAGAAATAAGTTACTGCGTTTTCTAGTTTATTTCCTTGTGGACTTAAAAAACGCGAAGAATCCTTTTTTAACTAAATCTTGACCCAAAGGCACTTTTTTGTAGGTTCTGTTAATGTAGGATTAATTTTTGTTATTGGACGAACACAGTTAAGATGCCGGAAATGTATAAATTACATCCATATACAAGCATAAGCATTCATGAGCCTTCGGAATGTAATAAAACAAATTCTGATAAACATTCCACGCTATATTGCGGAACAACTGAACTGCTTCAATGTTTTGTGTGTAACGGTTAAAGATATAATATTGTTAGCCAGCTACAGTAGTACATTGACAAGAGGTTGACTGAAGGTATTAAGGAGTGCCTCTATGCGCTGCTGCTAAGCAGGTATATTTTGGACATTCACAGTTAAGGTTGATAAATGTTAAATAGCACGAAAATTTGAGCTCCAACGCCGGTATTCTTGTCTTATAGAAGACCTTTATTAAAGTCTACTCTTATGATTGTTTTCAAAGTGCAATGTTGGGTCAGTTGGTACATCGCTGTCGGTGTTATAGTGGGGCTCTTTCTGTCCGTTTTTTCTTCCTTTCCTAACTTTTTGTACTCCTATTGTCGCCGAAAAACATCATCATTTATTCATCCATCCAGTCTACTGTGAGTGGCACTTCCATTGTGATACCGCATTTATTTATCTATTACTTATTTTCTCGGCATGCTGAAAAATTACCTATTTGCTCCACATTTAGCTATGAAATTTCAGCGAAGATTGTACTATAGCCAGAGTATGTAGTCGCAGAACATCTTGCACTTCAGTGCCATCCACGATTGGCCATCATCATCCTCGTACAATCATAACCATTTCCTAGTTACACCAGTAGGAATCCATTGGTGCTCTCGAAGGAGGGGTGTAAAAAATGATATAAAGCAGGCTTAATGCCTTGAATAGAGCACTGCACGGGCTCGGGCTTACCCGAAAGCCCGGGCCCGGCCCGGCCCGTGGGCCGGGCCGGGCCGGGTAGAGGAGTTTTTTCACGGGCTCGGGCCGGGCTCGGGCACGGCGTGTGCTTTTTGACCCGGGCCCGGGCCGGGCTCGGGTTTTTTGACGCGGGCCCGGGTCGGGCTCGGGCTTTCTGCGAGTTAGTCTCGGGCTTCTCAACTCTGAAAAACATGTATTTTTTGGTCTCGGGCCGGGTACGGGCCGGGTTCGAGTCGGGCTCGGGCCGGGATCGGGCTTAAGGTAAAGGGGTGGCGGGCCGTGCCGGGCGGGTAACGTAGATTATTTCCGGGCCCGGGCCGGGCCCGGGTCTCGCCATAAAAGTTTTGATCGGGCTCGGGCGGGCCGGCTAATGTAAAAACGGGCCCGGGCCGGGCCCGGGCCGCAAAAATCGGCCCGTGCAGTGCTCTAGCCTTGAATCACAAAAAAAAAAACATACAATAAGAGATGGTTCGTTCCCGGAAGTTTTTTCCACCATCACAGCTTCATCTAATCTTTGGCTTTCCCGACACATTCGCTTCTTTCGCCAACCTATGCATGCGTTCCTGCAGTTCCTTCCCATGCAGCTCGGAGGTCGCTTCCTCGGCGAATTCGACTAAAAGAAAATTACATAGTCATTTTGAACACGTTGGGAATCTAGGCAGTAGTAGAAGACGTGCAATTGGCTTTTCGTTGTGATGGCCTTAACCAGTACCTCCATCTGCTTCGCGGCGCGATGCTTTCCCCTGGTGAGTAGCCGCTTGAAGTAAGTGGGCCGCAGAATGGAAGAAAGAGGCAATCGAGTAGAACTTCTCTGGGTGAGATGGGCCACCTTCTTGTTAGATAAGATGAGATGAATGGAAGAGAAATGCAGAAGTTTTGATAATGCAACTGCAGCCAGAGGATGAGGTGGCACCCCAAGTTATCTGGAATGGCACCAAAAAATGGTGGCGCATTACCACAAAAAATGTATTTATTTCCTTTCCTGTGTTCCTCCAGAGGTATGACGTTGTTACCTAAACCGCGAAGACTGCGAAATTGTGGTCGTGCCCCTAATGTAAAGAAAGCAAACGGCAAGAAAAAGTCACGCAACAGAATACGTGCATCAGCTTGAGAGCTGGTGCTTGAGCGTCGGCCGATTTTGACGCTTACGTTGCAATGATGTTCAAGAGCGAATAATGGAAGGCACCAATGCTTATAGCAAAGGCGCATGATAATTTCGAACGATGGTTCTGAGCAAACCAGTTTTAAGAACTGAACTCTTAACTATCGCTCTCGTCAGCTCTGGGTCCACAAAACTAGCTTCAAAATAGCGCAAAGTGAAAACCTCTCACTTAACTTTAGGCATATGCTGTAGCTCTCTCTAGGCTATTAAAGCCTAGATTAACAATTGTTCGCTCAGAGCGGTCGCATCAGAGCGCTGTCTCAGGGTGCGAAGAGAGAGAGAGAGCAAGGAGAGCAAAGGCAGGGAGGTCAACCAGACAAGTGTCCGGTTTGCTACCGTACACAAGGGGTAAGGGAAAGGGGGAATAGAATGAGGAAAAGAAGGAGAGAATGAGTACTGAGTACACGTGGGACGATATACTGGGACACTATAACCGGTCTCTTTAACCGGTGCACTTCAAGTAGTGTACTTGTGCCCGAATCGCTTTTTGTGCCAGTGACGGGTGTAGGCCATGATCCGGGTATACCTTTGACTCAGAGAAACGTCTCGAGTCCAGTCGGTTTAAAGTTGTCCTGAGAGAGAGGCGTTGTACGTCGTATCGAGGACAGGTACACAATAGGTGCTCGATGGTTTCCTCGCACCTACAGGAGTCGCACATCGGGCTCTCGGCCATTCCCATACGATATGAGTAAGCGTTCATGAACGCCACTCCCAGCCACAAGTGGCACAGCAAGGTTGCTTCCGCCGCGGGAAAGGCTAGATGGCAGTTTTAGCCGTAGCAAGGGGTCAAATTTATACAATCGGCAATTGAAGGCACTTGAACTCCAGAAAGCTTGCGACGTTTTGTGTGCAAGCAGACGAAGTTCCCTGGCAGTGTCCGTCCTCGCCAGAGGTTATGGACGCGTCTGGGTGCCTTCGTGCGCAGACCAGGCAGCCCTGTCAGCAAAGTCGTTGCTGACGATGCCACAGTGAGCAGGAATCCACTGAAAGATTATGTTGTGCCCTGTTAACAGAGCATGGTGGTGGAACAATGCCTTAGAGTCATTTAGTCTTTGGACCAGCCTATTGACACGCGTGCATTGTTTATCTTCTTCCGGTGAAAGTTTTTTACCGGCTAACCGCAGTTTAATCTGATCGCTTGGCGCAAGACTCGCCCATACATGTGTAGAAACATTCCCGAATGTTGTCGCTGGTTCTATAGTGAAGGAACCAATCAGACTGCGTGCGCGACGCGAGTAGTGGTGTACATTTTGGAATGTACGCGAGCACCAGCAATTACGTTGGAATTTACGATGCATCGTGTATTAAAAGCGAGCGCATAGATCAGCTTTCGGCGAATGACGACTGTGCTCACAGCTGACGTTGTGCTTTGAGCGTTGCTTGTTTTCTCTGGGCCACAAGTCGCCCTTTAAAATTTACTTCCTAACTCAAACATTTGGCAGTGTCTTATTCTTCACCGTCGCGACAATGCGACAAATATATGCTCGACTAGAGAAACATCGCTCTTGGTGAGCCCTAATTGAAAGAGTACCATTAGAGGGCGTGCTGCAGAACCAACAAGCATGTTATGGGATGCAGCTGGAAAGTTCATCGCTAAGCGTCATGAAGGGAAGAAGGCCCGCCAGCATAAATCATCAGTCGGTGTCACGCAACACACTTTATAAATCACACCAATATCGTTAAAGCCTGTGCTAAAGGGTAGTGTTCTCACGAGTTTTGTTGCGTTTATTTATTCCTGAGTGCATGTCACGGTAACGAGCATGCGACTAGAACTATCGGACAGAACTTGAAAAGCTGTCATACAGCCTAGTGCAACCTAGATGCACAAGTTCTTGCTATAACCAATCGGCCGAGGAAACTGACCTCTGGTTTAACCTTGACATGGGATTTGTAGTGCTTCTGGCAAGAGCCTAGCAGAACGATACCTGCTATCGGATTGAACATTGTGCGCATTCAGCTTATCATCAGCCGATTCCCGGTTGATCAACGCTCACGTGATAGTGTGAAAGAATTGGAAGGCTCTATGCTAGTGGCATCTTGTGCAAGAGAGAGATCTAAACTGGCTCTCACCAGCCCTTCTATTCGCATTTTCTCAGCTTTTTGTATTAAACGGAGCCATTTGAGTGGTGCCCTTAGGACATGGGCCTATCGACATGGCCCTAAAGACATCACCCTTCCATGTTACGCTTTTGACGAATGGATTATTGCCTTGCTTCGAAAAATAGAAGACAAAGCACTTGAGCTTATGGTCCGTTTGTTATCCCGGTCACGAGCTTTCATTATTCTTTAATTCTCCGGCATGCATTCCGATATAGCGACTAATAAACCTTCACAACTGAACACTTTCACGAATCACTCTTCGCATGCCGCACCACTGCGCTGCTTCACTTGCAGCGAGAGACGAAGAACACTGCGCGTTTCACCATCACAACAAATATTGTCCCAAATATAATGGGGCCCCCACTCAATAGGAGATAAAAAACAATGGGGTAGCTACTCAGTTTCTGAGTAGACAGATGTGTGTAAATAGAAGGGATGAAGTCTTCTGCAATATTTGGGATCATGCACCTAGTGACACATCTTCAGCAACAGTGCCCGCACGCTGAAATAGGCAATCAGCAACAAAAAGAAAGAAAAGAATACAGCTCTGTGTCTAGCTCGGACGCAGAAGTATACGAGGCAGACGCTGTACGAAGTGGATGGGAAAACACACAAAGCAAGGGCCACGTTCAGAAAGACCAGGTCCCACAGTCGACAAGAACGGTAGTTTCATCGTCCCTAGGATCGAAACATCTTTAAGAGGATGCTTTAGCTAGCGAGTTCCTATCTAAATACATGTGAAAAGGAGAAATCGTTTTTCTCGGCAACTACTGCACCAAATCTGACGAGGCTTGTTGTAATTAAAAGAAAAAGTTTGAATCTAGTTACTGTTGGAATCAGACTTCTAATTTAGCCGTCAAATTTTTTAAATAAAAAATGAAGGTCGCAAATTTCTACAAAACGAAACTATCGAGGTTACAACTCTGTAACTTGGCAATTAAAAGCAATATCGCATTTCTGTAAGCAGCATCTAATGGTACAAGTAAAGCGTATAAATTTTATCTATAATACGAGTACAAGGCTCTCAAGTACGCCACTATTGTGTGAGAAGGACTTTCGCAAAACTTTTGTAGACATTGTAACAAATTCACGTAACATATAAATTAATATATAAAATTTGTCCGCTTTGGGTGTTCTTACGCATGCAATTTACAAAACTGCAATATCTACTTTTGGTGCACAGATTCGGATTCGTAAACTTTGTGCTTCTATTTTATTCAAGCTTACCAATTTTTGGCAATGTTCGTAAAAACATTGAGGCCGTAAATAAATCTTCCACTTCTAACAGTCACTAGAATTGAACTTTTTCTCTCAAGTACATCAAACGTCATTAAAATTGGCCCAGGGTTTATCTCAGAAAAGCATTTCTGCGTTTTACATGTATTTGAATAGACGGCATCGGAGTTGGGGCCTATCTTAAGCGCGCCTCAGTCCTCGAGCTCAGTACGCGTGTTTCTTCTTGGTGTTCAGTCTTTGGTTCCTATTTCTCTTCTTGAGTACTTATAGCAGTCAACATTAAAAAAATAGAATACCACTTTTTTTAAGAAAAAAAAAAGAGGGGGTTAGCTTTTGCACGAATTTTGACTTCAGTTCTCGTACCCTATGTTCGTCGGATGTTTAGGAGTAGCCGTCTCACTATTCCTAATATCTAAACAACTTGGCTATTAAGCACTTAATTACTTTTTCTAGGTTATGTGCTTTAATGCCGCCTTAGAAGGGTTCGGCGCGAAAGGCTAAAGCTATTTCACAATGCCTTAGAGAGCCGGCATGAGTCATAATGTGAGGGGGTACAGCGTACAGAAACAGTGTGCATAAAAGACATTCAATACAACACCCTTACATAAGCAACATAAGTACAATAGTATCATTTTCTAAAGAGTCTCAATAAATAAACAGTAAATCAAGACACGTAAACAAAGTATGTCAACTAAGATGCTGTCTACTACAAGCAAGTGCCTTAACTCGCGAGGCACATCTGCCGGTGAGTTATCGTGTGCACTTTTTCTTTCTTTATTCTTTTTATTGCCTCTGTCACCTTTTAATCCCTTCTACCCTTTCCCCAGGCAGAGTAGCCAGCCGGTACTTACGTTGGCTAACCTTTCTGTCTTCCGGCGCATGACCTGGCCGTCGCTTGCGATTCGAATGCGTGAAGTCGGGTTAGATTCCTCCTCAAATTATAGGACACCGTTTACAACAAAGTGAGATACTTTGCGTCGCGATGGCGACAGACATCCCGTGTATAGCGTGGGATGTACTCTATGAGCGCCTACTGTCGTAATCGAAGCGGTGAAGTGTAAAAATCACAAGAATAGACTGCCGAGAAAGTTGGTTCATGATGAATACCTTACAGTGCACGATAACGAGACAAAGTCAGACACAAAGACACATACAATACTGAGTTTCCAATTTCAATGTGATTTCAAAGTCAGCGCTGTCTGTGAGTTTGTGTCTCGTTTTGCCTTGTTCTTGTGCCCTGCAAATTATTTAAAAAGGTGAAAAATGTACGACATGTATATTATCACTGGTTGGCTATTTCGAAATCGCTTATCTTGCGTAGCAGTGCTACAGCACATGGAAACGTCGGGAGGACAAGAAGCGTGCTAACTAGAGTGCTAGAAGGGTGCTGGAGTGCTAACTTTCAACAATCAATTTTGCTGAGGTTAGCTCTCCAATTTATGCTAAGAACCAAATCAGGACAAAGAGCTGCCGAAAAAGTAATCACTCTGTTTGGTTCCTTTTTGTTTCTGTCTACGTTTATATGTAACACAGCTATATACAAAGAAAACAACTCGAACTAGACCACCAGAAATCATTATTGAAGTGCATTTACTGCTTTGTACTTCGGAAATGACCACATGTAAGCCTGCAAGAGAGGCTGGACACAGAGAGAGAAAGCAAGGAGAGGAATCATAAAGAGATATACCAAATTAGAATCCGGTTTGCTACCATAAACTGGGGTACCGCCATAGTGGCTATAGCGGCTATATGGCGTATCGCTACTATCAACGAAGTCCCGGGTTCAAATCCCGGCAACGGCGGCCGCATTTCGCTGTGACTGCAATGCAAAGATGCCGGTATACCATGCATTGGGTACACGTTCAAGAAGCGAAGGTCGACGAAATTATTCCGAGGTACTCTACTACTGCGTGCCACATACTAAAATCGTGGTTTTGGAATGTAGGACCCCAGAATTTAATTTTTCTTTGTCCATACACTGGGGCTAAAGAAAATCGGGATAAGAAGAGGGAAAAAAAAAAAGGACAGAAGGAACACTGCACGTACGAAGCACAATGCATGGGGCTATGAACTGTCACTGAGGTCGGTGCACTTGGAAAACTTCAGTAGCGCACGAATACATTTCTGCACCAGTGACAAATGTCGCCGCAGCCATTTTTTCTGTATTTTTTGTTCTCTCAGAGCATGTTCTGTAGGACCAGCCGGTCTAGTGCGATTTGTAAATAGAATTCCTGGACGCAGTGTTGAGGGCAGGTGCAGAACAGGGTTCGGTGGTTTTTTTTTTTGGATCCACTAGAGTCGCACGTTGCTTTATCGACCATACTGATACGGTAAGAATAGGCATTCGTGTATGTCACTCCCAACCATAGGTGGTAGCGCAATGTTGCATCGTCGCGGAAAAGGTGAGCTGGCACCTGAAACAGTAGCGAAGGGTGCACGATTTGCAGGGTGCACTTAGAAAAATCAAGAAAGATTATGTCTTTCTGCGAGCAAGCAGATGAAGTTCCCATGAAGCGTCCGTCCTCGCCAATGAAATTCGTAGTATGCATGCCGTCGTGGGCAGACCAGGCAGCTTTGTCAGCGAAGTCGTTACCGACAAAGCCACAGTGACCCGGAAGCCAGTGAACGATGAGATCGTGGGCTTTTTTATGCATTTTCGTGACGATCCTGACGGGGCACTATTTTCCCGATTCTTCGGCGCTAGTAGCTCTCTATGAAGTCATTACGTGTGAGTCACCTCATTATTTACAGAAGGTTGAACTGAACTGGCGAGGCTACTCTTGTCCGCATTTTCAGCTGCGGTAACCATTCGAGAACCATCTTTTTGTCACGGTATATCTCTGAATGACCACTTCAATATCCAATGTCCAACAATAGAGTATTCTAGCACAGCGTTGCCGTTCTATAACGTGACCGTTTCTGATACCAGCTACCGCCAACTGCGCATGCGCCGTAAGCACCACGCGCATGCGAAGACGCATAGAGGTGGGTGATATCGGTAACGGTATATGAGGTAACGCTATGCAAAAATGCTCCGATAAAATGATAACTCCAGTGGATGTAGCATTCTGCGGCTGGGCACGAGATCGCGAGTTTGATCTGTGGCCCCGGAATCAAGATCTACGGCGAAGGAACAAGAAATAAAGCGCACTTTCTTCATTGGATAATGCATACAGCTAAGATTATAGAGGTATATAAAGTAATAAATGTGCCAGAATGTATATGTGCCATGTAATGCGTAGAATGGATAACCGGTGGACCAGTATAGTTACGGAATGGATACCAAGAGAAGGGAGGCACAGTCAAGACGGCAGAAAACTAGGAGGGGTGTTGAAGTCGGGGAATTTGCAGGCGCAAGTTGGAATCAGCTAGCGCAAGACGGGTAATTGGAGATCACAGGGAGAGGCCTTCGTCCTGCAGTGGACATACATATAGGATGATGATGATGATGTGCCAGAAAGATTTAGAGAGCTAGCCACGTGGCATGTTCCACCGTCCCGTTTCAAAGAGTATACTCACATCATAATCATCAGCATCAGGTCACATTCATATGGGGGTCAGTATGAAAAAGCACGTGTGTACTGTCTTTTGCACACATGTTCAAGAAACGCGAGTGGTCGAAATTAAACCAGAGCCTTAAACTAAGTCGTCCCTCGTAGCACACTGTGCAGCTTCGAAAAATTTAACACCTGGGCCAGCATTTTGTTGTGATGCGTTATGCTTTATTCTATACTAGTCTTATCATCCACCGCTCACGCCCGGCGGATCCCGTTGATAACGGGAGTGGACCGTCGCTCTCACCACTGACCAAGCGCCAAAAGCGCGAAAAGGCATTAGCATGGGAAAGGCATCGTCACAAAATACCGGTGCAGATTTTTTATCTTTAAACTCTTTTTTTTTCAAAGCAGGCGTGACAAATCAAGCAACTTCCCTCTCCCTAAGTGTGTAGGGTACCCAAGTGCTTAAAGCCTTCCCCCTCCACCCCTTCTTTTCATGTCCCGTTCCCTTTCTCTCTCTCTAGCTGTCCACATTCTCCACATCCACAAAAAGACTTGCCATTCAACCACAGCGCATGACGACATCGAGACGTCCGTGTCAAGTGCTTTCCTCCACGTGTCGCTGCATTGGTTATTGCACTGTTCCTTCGCAACGGCAGATCAAAAGACAGTCCGTGCCTCAATGCTAGTAACAGAGCAGCAGGTGTCTCGACGTTCTCCCCTTTTATGCCGGGATAACGCTAATTTATTCACGACATTTGCTTCTCTTCGCTTGCGTAGCCGCTGATCAATTTCCCTTGACACAACACCCTCTTGCGAAAGGACCTCGTTTCCGTGAGATGTATGCAGTACCTCATATTAAAACCGTGCAGAATGTGATGCCTAACAGCTGAATCTGACTTTAGCCACTGTTTACATGAACGAGAATGCCGTCGTGCTATAATAATCTTTAATCCGCAGCGTACACGTCCGAACACACTAAAGGAACGCGTTTTGCGATGTTGAAGCAATATATCCATGTTGCATTGTTGCTCTTGCATCGTGGATTCCATCGTGGATGGCTCTTGCATCGTGCATCTAGCTGCACTCGGCGGAGTTATGGCACGTTTTACAAGTTTACCTCTTTGGAACATGCACTAAATTCATTTATTAATTCATTAACTTATTTTCGCATCAAAGCGGGCGAAAGGCTGAGTGTCATCTGACGGGATCCGCGTTCTTTCTATAAAGCACACCACTAGAGGTTCATGTGGCGGACCATGAAAGCGCCGACTTTGATCACGTGATTGTCTTCGCAGTAATGTTCTACTTTAAGTTCTGCGCCCTTCCAGATTTCTTTGGGAAAGCTTTTGTGGTACGGCTATGGGATACGCGAATGCCTGAAAAATTATTCCGCCAATTGTTGGCTCTTCGTATGTAGGCGCCCTCTGATCTCCAATTCCACTGGTATGGCCTTCGAGATTAGACGGCGATCTTGAATGCCATGCACTGTGTGGTTTGATGGCGTGTAGTAGGATGAGCTTGATTGGATTCAAACGCCCTCCTAGGCTGTTTCTTTAGAGCTAGAAAAACTGTCATGCCTTTGGGAGGTCCAGTGTGCTGCGCTACACGAACCCTCGTACCTTACTTTACTGAGGGTCGCCGCATTTTCATTTCATAAACACGAACTGAGATTGTTGAGGTGAACTTGTGACAACGCCTTTGTCAGACGATTTCTAAGAAATTTCATTTTCCCCCAAAGCAGAGTCAAATAAACGCATCAGTTTAATCACCACTAGTTGAACAGTGGCATATTAAAGCGCTCACGATGATTTCAGTTTCACCACAACTATAACACACCACACGAACAGCGCAAGATATTCTCTATACTACTTTCTGTTGCACATTACCGACAGCCTCGGCGCTCCATCACAGCTTTCCCGAAGCTGCACACATTTGTAAAGCAAGACAAGGTACAACGCAGCTCAAACACGACTGAAACCGTCTTTGATTTGTTTGGATCAAAGAACTCTCATCGCGTTTTCTGTTTTCCTGAATACCCCTACAAGGACTGAAGACAAAGCTACGTTCGCTGCTATCTCATTACACGGCTGAGCAGATGAAGCACTCATTCGTTATTGATATCCTCTCCCTCGGTGCAGGAAGTATGTGTAAAGAGAAGCGCTCAAAGATCTGTTTTTGCAAGAGTTTGCTCCTAGCCTTTGCATGTGAGGGAAGCAGATTAAGTGCAGCGTTCGATCAATTGAAGATTGATCAGCACTCCTTACATTATGCAAAAGGCCGTCGGGTGCGCGTTGCAAAGGGGCGATATTCTGAGACTCTGGCTCTCAAACCATGCCGCCTTTCAACTGAAGGATGTTCTTAAAAGTATGCATATACATGCCCGGATGGTAATAAATTAGGCGTATTCTTGGGGACGCCTGTCGGATGTAAACACATGCACATACGTACGTACAGGTGCCCACAAAAATAACTCGGAACGCCGGACCGGTGGCCTTTCGGCGGCGGAGCGCGCCGGTGAAAAAAAAATCACAGCATATCCACGGGGTGAATGATGATGAGTGGGCGAAGCTCCGGAGGGAATCATCGGATCTCCCGCTTAAGGGGACGCTAGCACAAACGCGTTAGAGACGTGCAGTACTCTCTAGTAAGGGGGAGCGGCCACAGCGTCTTACGCAGCCATTTACACATGCCGGAACGTGCACCGCGTTTGCCGACGCCATCACATGACTGCTGAGAGAGTATACCCCCCGTATTCATAAACGCTCCTCGACTTAAACTTGACTTGCCACCGCCTTGGGCAGCGCGTTCCAAACGCGTTGAAGGTAAGGCGGAGAGGCCACAGCGTCTTACACCAGCTTCTTACACGGGCCGTAACGCGCTAGCACAAACGCGTTAGAAACGCGCTAGAAACGCGGCCTTTCGTTAATGTTGGGTGTTTATTGCCATCGTGGTGCTTGTGTCTATGTGTGCTTCGTGGCGTAGTGGGCTAACACCGCGCGCTCGGAAGCGAGGGGTCCCTGGTTCGATTCCGCGCTACGGACACAACTTCGGAATTTTTTTTCTCATTTTTCTCAGACTGGTTACACACTACTACTACGACGAGGGACGAACGGGTGCCGCCTTAAGGAGCTTCGCCCCTAAAATAGTGCCAGGGTCTCCGCATGCGCGGCCTCCCTAGCAAACTCGCCTCGCTCCCGAGTGCATCTAAATAGGTGTTGCCTTGCTCCAAATGAATAGCGTTTGGTGCGTTTTAGCGTTGTCATATGCGGAGCTGCGCGGATGCGGTCTCCTGAAACACTGTGTGCGCGCGTGAGCACGTGATGGAGCATAAGTGCTCGTGTGTGCGCGTTAATGGACATCGGCGCCTATTTAAGCAAAAGGCTTAACTGGCTCATTAGTCGCGGAATGTGACCGTCGTCGACAACACTTGCGGTGGCAAAAATCAGAAAGCGACATACTACACTTCTACCGTTCAAAAACGCGTGTAAAAGTGAATTCAGCACCAAGTAGTTGAAATAATTAAGAGTAATTCAAGAGTCCCAACGACTAATTAAAAGTAATTAGGGTGATTAACAAGACCAATAAACGGACATCATACGATACCTTTATTAAAGCTTGCTAAGGTGAATTACTAAGTAACTAAAGCTAACTACGATTAATTAAAATAATTAAGGGTTGCGAACAGTAATAGAGACTACTTAACATCAATTCGAGACCCCGTGATAAGAGTGGTCACACCAGATTAAGACTAATTAAGAGGTCCAAATAGCAGTACATACTAATAAGGATCAATTAAATACTCCGCAACAGCCAGTAAGAAAGCAATTAACCGAATTACGACAAATTAATAGTAATTTGATTAATTAATCAACATAAGCAAACAATCTCAAATGAAATGACGTCAACGTCTTTAAGCTTTCGCCGTCAAAGTTGTCTTAGCAATCGATATGGGACCTCACTGAACGTCTTTTTTTTTTTCATACGCATTTTTCTCACACAGCTGAACACCCCCACGATTAGAACGTATCGCGACACTGAACGAAAAATAAAACTGTCACAGTTTCGCCCTAAGGTCGAAGCAATGAATGCGATAGCAACACAGCAATG